>NW_027009757.1:7500-35000 GCF_036934945.1 Oncorhynchus masou masou
TATAGCCCATCTATTGATCCGCTCTTCACGCGGTTCCCACGGGTCTGTACAACTGACTATAGTCAGTACTCTGAATGCAGCCAGGGATAAAGAGCTGATGCTCCATGTCCCCATAAAGAGCGATCAGTGGTGAGAACGAGAACTGAATATTGATGGTGCTACAGCCGTGTGTGTGTGTGTGTGTGTGTGTGTGTGTGTGTGTGTCTTTCACAGCACACAACAGCAGATAGCTAAGCAACACAGAGATAGCACTGCTGAAAAAAACTGTCCTCAAAGCAGCTAAACTTAGAGGGACAGAGAGAGAGAGAGACCAAGAGAGAGACAGAAAGACAGAGACAGAGAGAGAGACCAAGAGAGAAACAGAAAGACAGAGACAGAGAGAGAGAGGCCAAGAGAGAGACAGAAAGACAGAGACAGAGAGAGAGAGACAAAGACAGAGAGAGAGAGTGAGAGAGACAAAGAGAAAGAAAGATAGAAAGAGAGAGACAGAGAAAGAAAGAGAGAGAGAGAGACAGAGAGACAAAGAGAAAGAAAGATAGAGAGAGACAGAGAGAGAGAGAAAGAGAGAGAGAGAAAGACAGAGAGATACAAAGAGAGAGAGACAAAGAGAGATATAAAGAAAGAGAGAGAAAGACAGAGACAGAGCGATGCAAAATGTATACTGGAGGAGTGAAGTCATACACTAGCCTGTTATAGTGCCAACCTGTTGACCATGTGTTGAGTACTGAGTACTGAATGCCAACCTGTTGACCATGTGCTGAGTACTGAGTGTTATAGTGCCAACCTGTTGACTATGTTCTGAGTACTGAGTGCCAACCTGTTGACCAAGTGCTGAGTACTGAGTGTTATAGTGCCAACCTGTTTACTATGTTCTGAGTGTTCTAGTGCCAACCTGTTGACCATGTTCTGAGTACTGAGTGTTATAGTGCCAACCTGTTTACTATGTTCTGAGTACTGAGTGCCAACCTGTTGACCATGTTCTGAGTACTGAGTGCCAACCTGTTGACCATGTTCTGAGTACCGAGTGTTCTAGTGCCAACCTGTTGACCAAGTGCTGAGTACTGAGTGCCAACCTGTTGACTAAGTGCTGAGTACTGAGTGCCAACCTGTTGACCAAGTGTTGAGTACCGAGTGTTCTAGTGCCAACCTGTTAACCAAGTGCTGAGTACCGAGTGTTATAGTGCCAATCTATTGACCATGTGTTGAGTACCGAGTGTTATAGTGCCAATCTATTGACCATGTGCTGAGTACCGAGTGTTCTAGTGCCAACCTGTTGACCATGTGTTGAGTACTGAGTGTTGTGAAGACGTAGGCGTGTTAAAAGCCTATACTGCACACACGTAAAATCTCACAGAGCGTTGGGAAGCAGTTGTACAGAGGATGAGCAGATGAAGCCTCTTCCTGTTGGGAAAATAAACCACAAATTTAATTAAAGGGGACATTTGGCATTATTACATCCATTTGTTAGACTTAAAAAAAAATATATATACATATATATTGAGTGGTTACTTTTCCCCAGGCCCTTCCCTCAGGTGTGTATGATAAAAAGGTGCTGTGGCTTTGTTGCTTCTCGAATCCCAGGTTGTCTCTCTGACTCAGCCGTGTCCACCTTGAGTTGTGTTCTTCTATTCATCGCCCAAGCTCAGGCCAGACACACACACACACACGCGCACGCACGCACGCACGCACGCACGCACGCACACACACACACACACACACACACACACACACACACACACACACACACACACACACACACACACACACACACACACACGCACACACACGCACCGGTCCCCTCAGTGCTATGTCTCCTTCATTTAGTTGAGGATGACCAGCGTCCTGTTCATTAAGACACTCTGACCAGGGTGCTGTTCATTAAGACACTCTGACCAGGGTCCTGTTCATTAAGACACTCTGACCAGGGTCCTGTTCATTAAGACACTCTGACCAGGGTCCTGTTCATTAAGACACTCTGACCAGGGTGCTGTTCATTAAGACACTCTGACCAGGGTCCTGGTCATTAAGACACTCTGACCAGGGTCCTGTTCATTAGGACACTCTGACCAGGGTCCTGTTCATTAAGACACTCTGACCAGGGTCCTGTTCATTAAGACACTCTGACCAGGGTCCTGTTCATTAAGACACTCTGACCAGGGTCCTGTTCATTAAGACACTCTGACCAGGGTCCTGTTCATTAAGACACTCTGACCAGCGTGCTGTTCATTAAGACACTCTGACCAGGGTCCTGTTCATTAAGACACTCTGACCAGGGTCCTGTTCATTAAGACACTCTGACCAGGGTCCTGTTCATTAAGACACTCTGACCAGGGTCCTGTTCATTAAGACACTCTGACCAGGGTCCTGTTCATTAAGACACTCTGACCAGGGTCCTGTTCATTAAGACACTCTGACCAGGGTCCTGTTCATTAAGACACTCTGACCAGGGTCCTGTTCATTAAGACACTCTGACCAGGGTCCTGTTCATTAAGACACTCTGACCAGGGTCCTGTTCATTAAGACACTCTGACCAGGGTCCTGTTCATTAAGACACTCTGACCAGGGTCCTGTTCATTAAGACACTCTGACCAGGGTCCTGTTCATTAAGACACTCTGACCAGGGTCCTGTTCATTAAGACACTCTGACCAGGGTCCTGTTCATTAAGACACTCTGACCAGGGTCCTGTTCATTAAGACACTCTGACCAGGGTCCTGTTCATTAAGACACTCTGACCAGGGTCCTGTTCATTAAGACACTCTGACCAGGGTCCTGTTCATTAAGACACTCTGACCAGGGTCCTGTTCATTAAGACACTCTGACCAGGGTCCTGTTCATTAAGACACTCTGACCAGGGTCCTGTTCATTAAGACACTCTGACCAGGGTCCTGTTCATTAAGACACTCTGACCAGGGTCCTGGTCATTAAGACACTCTGACCAGGGTCCTGTTCATTAGGACACTCTGTAGCTTGAAAATTAAACCGACAATGTCCAGCTAGTCCCCCCCTGTTTCAGTCAGTCCCTCCCTGTTTCAGTCAGTCCCTCCCTGTTTCAGTCAGTCCCTCCCTGTTTCAGTCAGTCCCTCCCTGTTAGAGTCCAGTTTCTTCCTTTTTTGTGCTTAATGAACACAAGCCTGGTGTGTTTTCCTTCTAATCATTCCAAATCACACCCTATTCCCAATGGGCTGTGGTCAAAAGTGGTGCACTATGTAGGGAATAGGTCAAAAGTTCTATGTAGGGAATAGGGTGCTCAGCTATGGGTCCTGGTCTAAAGTAGTGCACTATATAGGGAATAGGGTGCTATTGGTCCTGGTCTAAAGAAGTGCACTATATAGGGAATAGGGTGCTATGGGCCCTGGTCTAAAGTAGTGCACTATGTAGGGAATAGGGTGCTTGTGGCGGCGAGGGACCTTAGGCACGCCTCTACACACTCCGCCAGTAGCTTATTTTAACTTATTGAAATGTTGGTTGTTTGCTTTCACAAGTTAAAATCTATATTTGTTAAATATATAATATTATACCATATAATACTACAGTAGTTGCTCGCGTTTCACTATTCCCATACCGTTTATTGTAACATTTCAGACATTTCTGGTTTGTGTTTTGAAAGAGGCCACATGAAGTTTTCATTGGCCTTTTCCAAACCTCTGACTAGGTGTTTATAATGCTCATGGAGTTGTTAAGATTAAATTTATGTCAGGACACATTTAGTGTAACTTGCTAATCACAGTACTGTCATGTCATGATAATCACAGTACTGTCATGTCATGATAATCACAGCACTGTCATGTCATGATAATCACGGTACTGTCATGTCATGATAATCACAGTACTGTCATGTCATGATAATCACAGTACTGTCATGTCATGATAATCACGGTACTGTCATGTCATGATAATCACAGTACTGTCATGTCATGATAATCACGGTACTGTCATGTCATGATAATCACGGTACTGTCATGTCATGATAATCACAGTACTGTCATGTCATGATAATCACGGTACTGTCATGTCATGATAATCACGGTACTGTCACTTCATGATAATCACAGTACTGTCATGTCATGATAATCACAGTATTGTCATGATAATCACAGTACAGTCGTGGCCAAAAGTTTTGAGAATTACACAAATATTAATTTTCACAAAGTCTGCTGCCTCAGATTGTATGATGACAATGTGCATATACTCCAGAATGTTATGAAGAGCGATCAGATGAACTGCAATTAATTTGCCATGCAAATGAACTGAATCTTCAAAAAACATTTCCACTGCATTTCAGCCCTGCCACAAAAGGACCAGCTGACATCATGTCAGGGATTCTCTCGTTAACACAGGTGTGAGTGTTGATGAGGACAAGGCTGGAGATCACTCTCTCATTCTGATTGAGTTCTAATAACAGACTGGAAGCTCCAAAAGGCGGGTGGTGCTTGGAATCATTGTTCTTTCTCCGTCAACCATGGTTACCTGCAAGGAAACATGTGCCTTCATCATTGCTTTGCACAAAAAGGGCTTCACAGGCAAGGATAGTGCTGCCAGTAAGATTGCACATAAATCAAACGTTTATCGGATCATCAAGAACTTCAAGGAGAGTGGTTCAATTGATGTGAAGAAGGCTTCAGGGCGCCCAAGAAAGTCCAGCAAGCGCCAGGACCGTCTCTTAAAGTTGATACAGCTGCGGGATCGGGGCACCATCAGTACAAAGCTTGCTCAAGAATGGCAGCAGGCAGGTATGATTGCATCTGCACACAGAGTGAAGCGAAACCTTTTGGAGGATGGCCTGGCGTCAAGAAGGGCAGCAAAGAAGCCACTTCTCTCCAGGAAAATCTTCAGGGACAGACTGATATTCTGCAAAAGGTACAGGGATTGGACTGCTGAGGACTGGGGTAAAGTCATTTTCTCCGATGAATCCCCTTTCCGATTGTTTGGGGCATCCAGAAAAAAGCTTGTCCGAGAAGACAAGGTGAGCGCTACCATCAGTCCTGTGTCATGCCAACAGTAAAGCATCCTGAGACCATTCATGTGTGGGGTTGCTTCTCTGCCAAGGGAGTGGGCTCACTCACAATTCTGCCTAAGAACACAGCCATGAATAATGAATGGTACCAACACATCCTCCGAGAGCATCTTCTCCCAACCATCCAGGAACAGTTTGGTGACGAACAATGCCTTCTCCAGCATGATGGAGCACCTTGCCATAAGGCAAAAGTGATAACTAAGTGGCTCGGGGAACAAAACATTGATGTTTTGGGTCCATGGCCAGGAAACGCCCCAGACCTTAATCCCATTGAAAACTTGTGGTCAATCCTCAAGAGGCGGGTGGACAAACAAAAACCGACAAATTCTGACAAACTCCAAGCATTGATTATGCAAGATTGAGCTGCCATCAGTCAGGATGTGGCCCATAAGTTAATTGATAGCATGCCAGGGCAGATTGCAGAGGTCTTGAAAAAGAAGGGTCAACACTGCAAATATTGACTCTGAATCAACTTCATGTAATTGTCAATAAAAGCCTTTGACACTTATAAAATGCTTGTAATTATACTTCAGTATTCCATAGTAACATCTGACAAAAATGTCTATAGTCACTGAAGCAGCAAACGTTGTGGAAATTAATATTTGTGTCATTCTCAAAACTTTTGGCCATGACTGAACTTATATACCATGCTAATAATAGCACTACTATACCATGCTAATAATAGTACTACTATACCATGCTAATAATAGTACTACTATACCATGCTAATAATAGTACTACTATACCATGCTAATAATAGTACTACTATACCATGCTAATAATAGTACTACTATACCATGCTAATCACAGTACTGCTGTGTATCTTTTCCTAATGGAAAAGGTTGGTTGTGGTAGTTATTTTCCTGGTGCTGGTTAGGTAGGTTGTGGTAGTTATTTTCCTGGTGCTGGTTAGGTAGGTTGTGGTAGTTATTTTCCTGGTGCTGGTTAGGTTGGTTGTGGTAGTTATTTTCCTGGTGCTGGTTAGGTTGGTTGTGGTAGTTTTTTTCCTGGTGCTGGTTAGGTAGGTTGTGGTAGTTATTTTCCTGGTGCTGGTTAGGTTGGTTATGGTAGTTATTTTCCTGGTGCTGGTTAGGTTGGTTGTGGTAGTTATTTTCCTGATGCTGGTTAGGTAGGTTGTGGTAGTTATTTTTCTGGTGCTGGTTAGGTTGGTTGTGGTAGTTATTTTCCTGGTGCTGGTTAGGTAGGTTGTGGTAGTTATTTTCCTGGTGCTGGTTAGGTAGGTTGTGGTAGTTATTTTCCTGGTGCTGGTTAGGTTGGTTATGGTAGTTATTTTCCTGGTGCTGGTTAGGTTGGTTGTGGTAGTTATTTTTCTGGTGCTGGTTAGGTTGGTTGTGGTAGTTATTTTCCTGGTGCTGGTTAGGTTGGTTGTGGTAGTTATTTTTCTGGTGCTGGTTAGGTTGGTTGTGGTAGTTATTTTCCTGGTGCTGGTTAGGTTGGTTATGGTAGTTATTTTCCTGGTGCTGGTTAGGTAGGTTGTGGTAGTTATTTTCCTGGTGCTGGTTAGGTTGGTTGTGGTAGTTATTTTCCTGGTGCTGGTTAGGTAGGTTGTGGTAGTTATTTTCCTGGTGCTGGTTAGGTTGGTTGTGCTGTAGAACAATACAAACTGTTATATAAAGCAATGTACTGGTTTATAGGCTCCTAGGGAAAGATAGCAATAAAGTGATATCCCACTTTAAAACAGCGAACAGTGCTGCATCTTACATAACGTTATACAGGCCCCAGCGGGTCTATGCAGAGGATGGTTCCAGCACTAAGACACATGATAACACTTCAATCCACCCCCACCCCCCACCCCCCCCACACGGTTCACAACATTCAAACACTCCATTATCTAAATACATGTTTTTATTTTCCATTACAAGGATGACATAATATACAGAGATTCAATATGATGAACATTATCTGAGGGGAATGACAGCCTGAATGAACATGAAGAGAAATATATAATTACATTTGTAAGAGAGAGAGAGAGAGAGAGAGAGAGAGAGAGAGAGAGAGACCTGGAGTTGTTCTACAGGGACATCAATATGTAGTCTGGGACCTGCAGTCCTATAGGGACATTAATGTGTAGTCAGGGACCTGGAGTCCTATAGGGACATTACGTACAACAACTTATATCCGCTGTTAGTTAGAAGCTCAGAGTCAAGCAGAGTAGTTTGTGTCTAATGGTTGTCCTTTCATGTGCAAGAGTTTGTGTGTGTCTGCGTTTGCATGTTTGCAATGTAGCAGCGGTTTTGGGGGGGGGGGCGTGCTATTAGCAGGGGGGAGGGTTCATTGCTGGGTTGCGGTGTGAATTTCTACTAGCGTTAGCGCATTGACATGCTAGCTATTATCATAGACTTTCAGTCGTGGAGCCACTATACATTAAACAACGCTTCTCGGCAGTAATATATACCTTCACATGTCTATAGGTCTGTCTATAGGTCTGTTATTAGGTCTGTCTATAGGTCTGTTATTAGGTCTGTTATTAGGTCTGTCTATAGGTCTGTCTATAGGTCTGTTATTAGGTCTGTTATTAGGTCTGTTATTAGGTCTGTTATTAGGTCTGTTATTAGGTCTGTTATTAGGTCTGTTATTAGGTCTGTTATTAGGTCTGTCTATAGGTCTGTTATTAGGTCTGTTATTAGGTCTGTCTATAGGTCTGTCTATAGGTCTGTTATTAGGTCTGTCTATAGGTCTGTCTATAGGTCTGTCTATAGGTCTGTCTATAGGTCTGTTTATAGGTCTGTTATTAGGTCTGTTATTAGGTCTGTTATTAGGTCTGTTATTAGGTCTGTTATTAGGTCTGTTATTAGGTCTGTCTATAGGTCTGTCTATAGGTCTGTTATTAGGTCTGTCTATAGGTCTGTCTATAGGTCTGTCTATAGGTCTGTCTATAGGTCTGTTATTAGGTCTGTTATTAGGTCTGTTATTAGGTCTGTCTATAGGTCTGTTATTAGGTCTGTTATTAGGTCTGTCTATAGGTCTGTTATTAGGTCTGTTATTAGGTCTGTTATTAGGTCTGTCTATAGGTCTGTTATTAGGTCTGTTATTAGGTCTGTTATTAGGTCTGTTATTAGGTCTGTCTATAGGTCTGTTATTAGGTCTGTCTATAGGTCTGTCTATAGGTCTGTCTATAGGTCTGTTATTAGGTCTGTCTATAGGTCTGTCTATAGGTCTGTTATTAGGTCTGTTATTAGGTCTGTCTATAGGTCTGTTATTAGGTCTGTCTATAGGTCTGTTATTAGGTCTGTTATTAGGTCTGTCTATAGGTCTGTTATTAGGTCTGTTATTAGGTCTGTTATTAGGTCTGTCTATAGGTCTGTCTATAGGTCTGTTATTAGGTCTGTCTATAGGTCTGTCTATAGGTCTGTTATTAGGTCTGTCTATAGGTCTGTTATTAGGTCTGTTATTAGGTCTGTCTATAGGTCTGTTATTAGGTCTGTTATTAGGTCTGTTATTAGGTCTGTCTATAGGTCTGTTTACAGGTCTGTTATTAGGTCTGTCTATAGGTCTGTCTATAGGTCTGTTATTAGGTCTGTTATTAGGTCTGTTATTAGGTCTGTTATTAGGTCTGTTATTAGGTCTGTCTATAGGTCTGTCTATAGGTCTGTCTATAGGTCTGTTATTAGGTCTGTCTATAGGTCTGTTATTAGGTCTGTTATTAGGTCTGTCTATAGGTCTGTCTATAGGTCTGTTATTAGGTCTGTTATTAGGTCTGTTATTAGGTCTGTTATTAGGTCTGTTATTAGGTCTGTTATTAGGTCTGTTATTAGGTCTGTTATTAGGTCTGTCTATAGGTCTGTTATTAGGTCTGTTATTAGGTCTGTCTATAGGTCTGTCTATAGGTCTGTTATTAGGTCTGTCTATAGGTCTGTCTATAGGTCTGTCTATAGGTCTGTCTATAGGTCTGTTTATAGGTCTGTTATTAGGTCTGTTATTAGGTCTGTTATTAGGTCTGTTATTAGGTCTGTTATTAGGTCTGTTATTAGGTCTGTCTATAGGTCTGTCTATAGGTCTGTTATTAGGTCTGTCTATAGGTCTGTCTATAGGTCTGTCTATAGGTCTGTCTATAGGTCTGTTATTAGGTCTGTTATTAGGTCTGTTATTAGGTCTGTCTATAGGTCTGTTATTAGGTCTGTTATTAGGTCTGTCTATAGGTCTGTTATTAGGTCTGTTATTAGGTCTGTTATTAGGTCTGTCTATAGGTCTGTTATTAGGTCTGTTATTAGGTCTGTTATTAGGTCTGTTATTAGGTCTGTCTATAGGTCTGTTATTAGGTCTGTCTATAGGTCTGTCTATAGGTCTGTCTATAGGTCTGTTATTAGGTCTGTCTATAGGTCTGTCTATAGGTCTGTTATTAGGTCTGTTATTAGGTCTGTCTATAGGTCTGTCTATAGGTCTGTTATTAGGTCTGTTATTAGGTCTGTCTATAGGTCTGTTATTAGGTCTGTTATTAGGTCTGTCTATAGGTCTGTTATTAGGTCTGTTATTAGGTCTGTTATTAGGTCTGTCTATAGGTCTGTCTATAGGTCTGTTATTAGGTCTGTCTATAGGTCTGTCTATAGGTCTGTTATTAGGTCTGTCTATAGGTCTGTTATTAGGTCTGTTATTAGGTCTGTCTATAGGTCTGTTATTAGGTCTGTTATTAGGTCTGTTATTAGGTCTGTCTATAGGTCTGTTTACAGGTCTGTTATTAGGTCTGTCTATAGGTCTGTCTATAGGTCTGTTATTAGGTCTGTTATTAGGTCTGTTATTAGGTCTGTTATTAGGTCTGTTATTAGGTCTGTCTATAGGTCTGTTATTAGGTCTGTTATTAGGTCTGTTATTAGGTCTGTCTATAGGTCTGTCTATAGGTCTGTCTATAGGTCTGTTATTAGGTCTGTTATTAGGTCTGTTATTAGGTCTGTCTATAGGTCTGTTATTAGGTCTGTTATTAGGTCTGTTATTAGGTCTGTCTATAGGTCTGTCTATAGGTCTGTTATTAGGTCTGTCTATAGGTCTGTCTATAGGTCTGTTATTAGGTCTGTCTATAGGTCTGTTATTAGGTCTGTTATTAGGTCTGTTATTAGGTCTGTCTATAGGTCTGTTTACAGGTCTGTTATTAGGTCTGTCTATAGGTCTGTTATTAGGTCTGTCTATAGGTCTGTCTATAGGTCTGTTATTAGGTCTGTCTATAGGTCTGTTATTAGGTCTGTTATTAGGTCTGTTATTAGGTCTGTCTATAGGTCTGTTATTAGGTCTGTTATTAGGTCTGTCTATAGGTCTGTTATTAGGTCTGTCTATAGGTCTGTTATTAGGTCTGTCTATAGGTCTGTTATTAGGTCTGTCTATAGGTCTGTTATTAGGTCTGTTATTAGGTCTGTTATTAGGTCTGTTATTAGGTCTGTTATTAGGTCTGTCTATAGGTCTGTCTATAGGTCTGTTATTAGGTCTGTTATTAGGTCTGTCTATAGGTCTGTTATTAGGTCTGTTATTAGGTCTGTTATTAGGTCTGTCTATAGGTCTGTTATTAGGTCTGTCTATAGGTCTGTCTATAGGTCTGTTATTAGGTCTGTTTTTAGGTCTGTTATTAGGTCTGTCTATAGGTCTGTTATTAGGTCTGTTATTAGGTCTGTCTATAGGTCTGTTATTAGGTCTGTTTTTAGGTCTGTTATTAGGTCTGTCTATAGGTCTGTTATTAGGTCTGTTATTAGGTCTGTCTATAGGTCTGTTATTAGGTCTGTTATTAGGTCTGTTATTAGGTCTGTCTATAGGTCTGTTATTAGGTCTGTTATTAGGTCTGTCTATAGGTCTGTTATTAGGTCTGTTATTAGGTCTGTTATTAGGTCTGTCTATAGGTCTGTCTATAGGTCTGTTATTAGGTCTGTCTATAGGTCTGTTATTAGGTCTGTTATTAGGTCTGTTATTAGGTCTGTCTATAGGTCTGTTATTAGGTCTGTCTATAGGTCTGTCTATAGGTCTGTTATTAGGTCTGTTATTAGGTCTGTTATTAGGTCTGTCTATAGGTCTGTCTATAGGTCTGTCTATAGGTCTGTTATTAGGTCTGTTATTAGGTCTGTCTATAGGTCTGTTATTAGGTCTGTTATTAGGTCTGTCTATAGGTCTGTCTATAGGTCTGTTATTAGGTCTGTCTATAGGTCTGTTATTAGGTCTGTTATTAGGTCTGTTATTAGGTCTGTCTATAGGTCTGTCTATAGGTCTGTCTATAGGTCTGTCTATAGGTCTGTTATTAGGTCTGTCTATAGGTCTGTTATTAGGTCTGTCTATAGGTCTGTTATTAGGTCTGTCTATAGGTCTGTCTATAGGTCTGTCTATAGGTCTGTTATTAGGTCTGTCTATAGGTCTGTTATTAGGTCTGTTATTAGGTCTGTCTATAGGTCTGTCTATAGGTCTGTTATTAGGTCTGTTATTAGGTCTGTCTATAGGTCTGTCTATAGGTCTGTTATTAGGTCTGTCTATAGGTCTGTTATTAGGTCTGTTATTAGGTCTGTCTATAGGTCTGTCTATAGGTCTGTCTATAGGTCTGTTATTAGGTCTGTCTATAGGTCTGTTATTAGGTCTGTTATTAGGTCTGTCTATAGGTCTGTCTATAGGTCTGTTATTAGGTCTGTTATTAGGTCTGTCTATAGGTCTGTCTATAGGTCTGTTATTAGGTCTGTCTATAGGTCTGTTATTAGGTCTGTTATTAGGTCTGTCTATAGGTCTGTCTATAGGTCTGTTATTAGGTCTGTTATTAGGTCTGTCTATAGGTCTGTCTATAGGTCTGTTATTAGGTCTGTTATTAGGTCTGTTATTAGGTCTGTCTATAGGTCTGTCTATAGGTCTGTTATTAGGTCTGTCTATAGGTCTGTCTATAGGTCTGTTATTAGGTCTGTTATTAGATCTGTTATTAGGTCTGTCTATAGGTCTGTTATTAGGTCTGTTATTAGGTCTGTCTATAGGTCTGTCTATAGGTCTGTTATTAGGTCTGTTATTAGGTCTGTTTATAGGTCTGTCTATAGGTCTGTCTATAGGTCTGTCTATAGGTCTGTTATTAGGTCTGTTATTAGGTCTGTTATTAGGTCTGTCTATAGGTCTGTTATTAGGTCTGTTATTAGGTCTGTTTATAGGTCTGTTATTAGGTCTGTTATTAGGTCTGTCTATAGGTCTGTTATTAGGTCTGTCTATAGGTCTGTTATTAGGTCTGTCTATAGGTCTGTCTATAGGTCTGTCTATAGGTCTGTCTATAGGTCTGTCTATAGGTCTCCCACTGGGTACAGTAGTCAGTTCAACATCTATTTTTTATTTACATTTGGTTGAGTTGTCGACTAACTTCAATTCAACGTGAAATCAACAAAGAGTTTCACCATGTCCTTGGATTGAGGTTAAAAGTTGGGTGAAATTCCCTTACGTCGATTACTTTTTGCAAAGCCAATCAGTTTCTCACGTTGATTCAGCGTCATCACATTGTATATTATTATAATATTTTTGGGGGGTTGGGGGGGGGGTGGAATTAACAAGCTTTTACCCAGTGGGCTGTGTTCTGTCATTAGTAAGTGTGTTATCAACCAGGACCATAGAGGGTGATTATAAAAGTCCTCCAATGTTGTACATCTAAAGTACATTTCCCTGA
Source organism: Oncorhynchus masou masou (assembly GCF_036934945.1). Lineage (NCBI taxonomy): Eukaryota > Metazoa > Chordata > Actinopteri > Salmoniformes > Salmonidae > Oncorhynchus > Oncorhynchus masou. The sequence continues at coordinate 20,131 of NW_027009757.1, forward strand.
CCACCTTTACAGTTATACTATTACTGCTATACTATTAGTGTTATAGTATTACTGTTATAGTATTACTGCTGTAATATTACTGCTATACTATTACTGTTATAGTATTACTGCTGTAGTATTACTGTTATAGTAGTACTGCTGTAGTATTACTGTTATAGTAGTACTGCTGTAGTATTACTGCTATAGTATTACTGCTATAGTAGTACTGCTGTAGTATTACTGTTATACTATGACTGCTATACTATTAATGTTATAGTAGTACTGCTGTAGTATTACTGTTATACGATTAATGTTATAGTAGTACTGCTGTAGTATTAATGATAGAATTACTGCAATACTATTACTGTTATAGTAGTACTGCTGTACTATTACTGTTATAGTATTACTGCTATACGATTAATGTTATAGTAGTACTGCTGTAGTATTACTGTTATAGTATTACTGCTATAGTAGTACTGCTGTAGTATTAATGTTATAGTATTACTGCTGTACTATTACTGTTATCATAGTACTGCTGTAGTATTAATGATATAATTACTGCAATACTATTACTGTTATAGTAGTACTGCTGTACTATTACTGCTATACTATTACTGTTATAGTAGTACTGCTGTAGTATTACTGCTATATAATTACTGCAATATTATTACTGTTATAGTATTACTGCTATACTATTACTGTTATAGTAGTACTGCTGTAGTATTACTGCTATATAATTACTGCAATATTATTACTGTTATAGTATTACTGCTATATTATTACTGTTATAGTATTACTGCTGTAGTATTACTGCTATATTATGACTTATATAGTATTACTGCTATATTATTACTGTTATAGTAGTACTGCTGTAGTATTACTGCTATATGATGACTTATATAGTATTACTGCTATATTATTACTGTTATAGTAGTACTGCTATTGTATTACTTGTATAGTATTACTAGTATTGTATTGCAGCTATACTATTACTGATATAGTATTACTACTGTGGTGTTACTGGTATAGTATTACTGCTGTAGTATTACTACTATATAATTACTGCAATAGTATTACTACTATGTTGTTACTGATATAGTGTTACTGCTATAGTATTACTGGTATAGTAGTACTAGTGTAGTATTGTTGCTATAGTATTACAAGTATAGCATTACTGCTATAGTATTACTGGTATAGTAGTACTAGTATAGTATTGTTGTTATAGTATTACTAGTATAGTATTACTGCTATAGTATTACTGGTATAGTAGTACTAGTATAGTATTGTTGTTATAGTATTACTAGTATAGTATTACTGCTATAGTATTACTGGTATAGTAGTACTTTTATAGTATTGTTGTTATAGTATTACTAGCATAGTATTACTGGTATAGTATTACTATTATAGTATTACTAGTATAGCATTACTGGTATAGCAGTACTAGTATAGTATTGTTGTTATAGTATTACTAGTATAGTATTACTGGTATAGTAGTACTAGTATAGTATTGTTGTTATAGTATTACTAGTATAATATTAATGGTATAGTATTACTAGTATAGTATTACTGGTATTGTAGTACTAGTATAGTATTGCTGTTATATTATTACTGCTATAGTATTACTAGTATAGGAGTACCAGTATAGTATTGCTGCTATACTATTACTAGTATAGTGTTACTGCTATAGTAGTACAAGTATAGTATTGCTGGTATATTACAAGTATAGTATTGCTGCTGTAATATTCCTAGTATAGTATTACTGCTATGGTAGTACTAGTATAGTATTACTGCTATAGTAGTACTAGTATAGTATTACTGATACAGTAGTACTAGTATAGTATTGCTGCTGTAGTGTTCCTAGTATAGTATTACTGCTATGGTATTACTAGTATAGTATTGCTGCTGTAGTATTTCTAGTATAGTATTACTGCTATGGTAGTACTAGTATAGTATAACTGCTATAGTAGTACTAGTATAGTATTGCTGCTGTAGTATTACTGGTATAGTATTACTTTTACAGTAGTACTAGTATAGTATTACTGCTATAGTAGTACTAGTATAGTATTGCTGCTGTAGTATTACTAGTATAGTATTACTGATACAGTAGTACTAGTATAGAATTACTGCTATAGTAGTACTAGTATAGTTTTGCTGCTATAGATTTACTAGTATAGTATTACTGATACAGTAGTACTAGTATAGTATTGCTGCTGTAGTATTCCTAGTGTAGTATTGCTGCTGTAGTATTACTAGTAGTATTACTGATATACTCTTTCAGACAGAGTCGTGCACTACAGAGGGTTTAGGGAATAAGGTTACGATTTGCCCTCCAGTTCATTCTCTCTGTTATTTCTCCATTCGTATGTTAGATTAGTTGGCTATCAGTTATCTGTCACAGAGGGTGAATAAAACGAAGATCAATAGTCTATTAATCCATATTATATCATTTTAAATAATTCATGAACCATCTAAAGGACTGAATCATTCAATCTCTCATTGACATCAAGCGCAAGACGTATGATAGAGAGTTGAGGGTAGGCGCTATCAAGTTTCTCAGACTCTGGCCCCCAGTGAGACTCTTCCCCCTCGTTCAGAACTTTCTCATTAGCATCATCATCACACACACACACGCACGCACGTACGCACGCACGCACGCACACACACACACACACACACACACACACACACACACACACACACACACACACACAGGGCCGGCCCTAAGTAAGATTTGTCTGGTGGTATTGGGGCTCCCCACCTCTCAGCGAAACATGTTTGTGGCCCTCCTCTTGATGGTGAAGCAAAATTGTTCCTTTATTAAAGTTTATTTCCTGCATTTCGTCCCATTTTTCCACGACTTATGCCATGTTAATATGATATATAGGTGAGAGTGACTAAAAACATCAAGGTGGGCTACCTGTGCACATGCCCTGCGTGCCCGGCCGGTATTCCACATAAAAAACATGTTAGCTGACGTGGCTAATTGAGTGACATAATAAGAGACAAACTGCTGATGCACAAACACATTTTAAAATTTCACCTTGTGGCTTCTACTATTCTAACTTTCAGCAGTGAGTTGAGACCCCGACTGAGATCCTAACATAGTTATAAATATATGAAATATGTTTTTCTGTCCGGGGCCCCCTAGGAGCCTCGGGGCCCTAAACAACTGCTTGTGTCGCTTATGCCTGGAGCCGGCCCTGCGCGCACACACACACACACACACACACACACACACACACACACACACACACACACGCACACACACACACACGCGCACACACACACACACACACACACACACACACACACACACACACACACACACACGCACACACACTCATTAGAATCATCAGAACCTCTCTGCTATCGACTGTTCTTTAAAGTCTGGTAGAGCTTCTCCTCCTAAACATCTATCACTTCCCCAGCCAATCAATGCTTGAATAAATATGTGGGACTCATTTGGATTTTTTAAACGCTTGCTATGCTGAGCTAAGAAGTATTTTCGTCCCTTGAATAATTGAAAATATGAAATTGGTAGACGGGACACCTGTCCGGTGGGTAAGGAACGAGAAGAACGGCTCACACATTTTAACGATTTGGATTTTCCAATTAATTCACTCTCACCTTCCTATATTCGCCGTCTGATCACTTGCATTAAAACTCAAGTTCAGTTTTTCAAGTTAAGTGCCTAATGGATTAAGTAGATTCAATAAAAAGAGTATTATACATGGGAATCTGTGGTTAAATCAAACAGTAATTATTTTACAGGAATTGTATTACCATCGCATATTAGGATCTGACCAAATACAGGCGAACAGTGGAATAAATGTATTCATTAGAGAAAATGAAATTACTTCATGCATCGACCACAGCCACAGAGATGGTGGAAATGAGAGAGAGATTGAGAAAGAGTTTGGAGGGAGAAAGAGAGAGAGAGAGAGAGAGAGAGAGAGAGAAATAGAGAGAGAGAGGTTGGAAAGAGAAAGAGGTTGGAAAGAGAAAGAGAGAGAGGTAGAGGTAGAGAGAGAGAGGTTGGAAAGAGAAAGAGAGAGAGAGAGAGGTAGAGGTAGAGGTTGGAAAGAGAAAGAGCGAGGTAGAAAAAGAGAGGTAGAAAGAAAGAGAGGGAGAGACAGAGGTAGAAAGAGAGAGAAAGAGGTAGAAAGAGAAAGAGAAAGAAAGGCAGAAAGAACTACTGAGACAGGAAGAAGGAAAGAGGTTGGTGATAAGAAATTGGTAAACATTGTAATTGGTCAGAGCTACAATACCGTACCAACATTGTGATTGGTCAGAGCTACATCCACTGATGAAACGTCCTATTATGTTAGTATTCTGCATGACCACTGGTAGATTGTGAGAGAGAGAGAGAGAGAGAGAGAGAGAGAGAGAGAGAGGGGGAGAGTGAAAGAGGGAGAGCAGGGAAGGAACAGGGCAAGAGAGAAGGAGAGGGGGTGAGAGATGGAGAGACAGGGAGAGAAGGAGAAGGAGTGAGAGATGGAGAGACAGGGAGATAATGAGAAGGAGTGAGAGATGGAGAGACAGGGAGAGAAGGAGAGGGGGTGAAAGATGGAGAGACAGGGAGAGGAGGGAGTGAGAGTTGGAGAGACAGGGAGAGAAGGAGAGGGGGTGAGAGATGGAGAGACAGGGAGAGAAGGAGAGGGAGTGAGAGTTGGAGAGACAGGGAGAGAAGGAGAGGGGGTGAGAGATGGAGAGACAGGGAGAGAAGGAGAGGGAGTGAGAGATGGAGAGACAGGGAGAGAAGGAGAGGGGGTGAGAGATGGAGAGACAGGGAGAGATAGAGGGGGAGAGATAAAGAGAGGGAGAGGGAAAGAGAGGGAGTGAGAGATAGAGAGGGAGAGGGAAAGAGAAGGAGAGGGAAAGAGAAGGAGAGGGAAAGAGAGAGCAGAAGCACAAGGTTAAACCATCTTTTTTAACTGCTAATGAAACAATCCATCTTTGGCATTTCATATATTCCCTTATCACATTTCTGTTAATTGGGTTTCGCTTTGTAATATTATCCAACAGTTTCATCCTATTCCTCCTGTCTCTGGCCTGTAGTGAAGCCCACCCCCACAAGAGCCACACACACACACACACACACACACACACACACACGCACACACGCACACACGCACGCGCGCGCGCACACCCTCACATCTCACACCAACCACGTCTCTTACTGACAGCCCTCAAATCAACCACATTTCTTACTGACAGCCCTCACATCAACCACACCTCCTATTGACAGCCCTCACATCTCACACCAACCACGTCTCCTACTGACAGCCCTCACATCAACCACACCTCCTACTGACAGCCCTCACACCAACCACGTATCCTACTGACAGCCCTCACATCAACCACACCTCCTACTGACAGCCCTCACATCAACCACATCTCCTACTGACATCCCTCACATCAACCACACCTCCTACTGACTGCCCTCACATCCCACATCAACCACACCTCCTACTGACAGCCCTCACATCCCACACCAACCACGTATCCTACTGACAGCCCTCACATCAACCACATCTCCTACTGACAGCCCTCACATCAACCACACCTCCTACTGACAGCCCTCACATCAACCACACCTCCTACTGACAGCCCTCACATCAACCACATCTCCTACTGACAGCCCTCACATCCCACATCAACCACATCTCCTACTGACAGCCCTCACATCTCACACCAACCACACCTCCTACTGACAGCCCTCACATCAACCACATCTCCTACTGACAAACCTCACATCCCACACCAACCACATCTCCTACTGACAGCCCTCACATCAACCACACCTCCTACTGACAGCCCTCACATCAACCACACCTCCTACTGACAGCCCTCACATCAACCACATCTCCTACTGACAGCCCTCACATCCCACATCAACCACATCTCCTACTGACAGCCCTCACATCTCACACCAACCACACCTCCTACTGACTGCCCTCACATCTCACACCAACCACGTCTCCTACTGACTGCCCTCACATCAACCACATCTCCTACTGACAGCCCTCACATCTCACACCAACCACACCTCCTACTGACTGCCCTCACATCTCACACCAACCACGTCTCCTACTGACAAACCTCACATCAACCACATCTCCTACTGACAGCCCTCACATCAACCACACCTGTTTCTGTCTCTCTCTCTCTGTATTTGAACATAGACAGTACCAGTTGGAGGTGAAACCCATCAAGGTGGAATGGTTCGTGTCTCTTCTATAGGAAGTGAAACCCAATAAGGTGGAATGGTCCATGTCTCTTCTATAGGAAGGAAGTGAAACCCAACCAGGTGGAATGGTTCATGTCTCTTCTATAGGAAGGAAGTGAAACCCAACAAGGTGGAATGGTTCGTGTCTCTTCTATAGGAAGGAATTGAAACCCAACCAGGTGGAATGGTTCATGTCTCTTCTATAGGAAGTGAAACCCAACAAGGTGGAATGGTTCATGTCTCGTCTATAGGAAGTGAAACCCAACAAGGTGGAATGGTTCATGTCTCTTCTATAGGAAGGAAGTGAAACCCAACCAGGTGGAATGGTTCATGTCTCGTCTATAGGAAGTGAAACCCAACAAGGTGGAATGGTTCATGTCTCGTCTATAGGAAGTGAAACCCAACATGGTGGAATGGTTCATGTCTCGTCTATAGGAAGTGAAACCCAACAAGGTGGAATGGTTCATGTCTCTTCTATAGGAAGGAAGTGAAACCCAACCAGGTGGAATGGTTCATGTCTCGTCTATAGGAAGGAAGTGAAACCCAACAAGGTGGAATGGTTCATGTCTCGTCTATAGGAAGGAAGTGAAACCCAACCAGGTGGAATGGTTCATGTCTCGTCTATAGGAAGGAAGTGAAACCCAACCAGGTGGAATGGTTCATGTCTCTTCTATAGGAAGGAAGTGAAACCCAACCAGGTGGAATGGTTCGTGTCTCTTCTATAGGAAGGAAGTGAAACCCAACAAGGTGGAATGGTCCATGTCTCGTCTATAGGAAGGAAGTGAAACCCAACCAGGTGGAATGGTTCATGTCTCTTCTATAGGAAGGAAGTGAAACCCAACAAGGTGGAATGGGATATGTCTCTTCTATAGGAAGGAAGTGAAACCCAACAAGGTGGAATGGTTCATGTCTCTTCTATAGGAAGGAAGTGAAACCCAACAAGGTGGAATGGTTCATGTCTCGTCTATAGGAAGGAAATGAAACCCAACAAGGTGGAATGGTTCATGACTCTTCTAAAGGAAGGAAGTGAAACCCAACAAGGTGGAATGGTCCATGTCTCTTCTATAGGAAGGAAGTGAAACCCAACAAGGTGGAATGGTCCATGTCTCTTCTATAGGAAGTGAAACCCAACCAGGTGGAATGGTTCATGTCTCTTCTATAGGAAGTGAAACCCAACCAGGTTGTTCCTCAACATTGTTGCTCAGTACAGAAAGACCTTACAGTGAAATGCTGAATACAACAGGTGTAGTAGACCTTACAGTGAAATGCTGAATACAACAGGTGTAGTAGACCTGACAGTGAAATGCTGAATACAACAGGTGTAGTAGACCTAACACTGAAATGCCGAATACAACAGGTGTAGTAGACCTTACAGTGAAATAGTGAATACAACAGGTGTAGTAGACCTTACAGTGAAATGCTGAATACAACAGGTGTAGTAGACCTTACAGTGAAATGCTGAATACAACAGGTGTAGTAGACCTTACAGTGAAATGCTGAATACAACAGGTGTAGTAGACCTCACAGTGAAATGCTTACTTACGAGCCTCTAACCAACAATGCAGTTTAAAAGAACAATAGCGAGACTATATACAGGTTTGGTACCAGTACAGAGTCAATGTGGAGGCTATATACAGGGGGTACTGGTACAGAGTCAATGTGGAGGCTATATACAGGGGGTACTGGTACAGAGTCAATGTGGAGGCTATATACATGGGGTACCGGTACAGAGTCAATGTGGAGGCTATATACAGGGGGTCCCAGTACAGAGTCAATGTGGAGGCTATATACAGTGGGTACCGGTACAGAGTCAATGTGGAGGCTATATACACGGGGTACCGGTACAGAGTCAATGTGGAGGCTATATACAGGGGGTACCGGTACAGAGTCAATGTGGAGGCTATATACAGGGGGTACCGGTCCAGGTCAATGTGGAGGCTATATACAGGGGGTACCGGTCCAGGTCAATGTGGAGGCTATATACAGGGGGTACCGGTACAGAGTCAATGTGGAGGCTATATACAGTGGGTACCGGTACAGAGTCAATGTGGAGGCTATATACAGGGGGTACCGGTACAGAGTCAATGTGGAGGCTATATACAGGGGTACCGGTACAGAGTCAGTGTGGAGGCTATATACAGGGGGTACCGGTACAGAGTCAATGTGGAGGCTATATACAGGGGGTACCGGTACAGAGTCAATGTGGAGGCTATATACAGGGGGTACTGGTACAGAGTCAATGTGGAGGCTATATACATGGGGTACCGGTACAGAGTCAATGTGGAGGCTATATACAGGGGGTCCCAGTACAGAGTCAATGTGGAGGCTATATACAGTGGGTACCGGTACAGAGTCAATGTGGAGGCTATATACACGGGGTACCGGTACAGAGTCAATGTGGAGGCTATATACAGGGGTACCGGTACAGAGTCAATGTGGAGGCTATATACAGGGGTACCGGTCCAGGTCAATGTGGAGGCTATATACAGGGGGTCCCAGTACAGAGTCAATGTGGAGGCTATATACAGTGGGTACCGGTACAGAGTCAATGTGGAGGCTATATACACGGGGTACCGGTACAGAGTCAATGTGGAGGCTATATACAGGGGGTACCGGTACAGAGTCAATGTGGAGGCTATATACAGGGGTACCGGTACAGAGTCAATGTGGAGGCTATATACAGGGGGTCCCGGTACAGAGTCAATGTGGAGGCTATATACAGTGGGTACCGGTACAGAGTCAATGTGGAGGCTATATACAGGGGGTACCGGTACAGAGTCAATGTGGAGGCTATATACACGGGGTACCGGTACAGAGTCAATGTGGAGGCTATATACAGGGGTCCCGGTACAGAGTCAATGTGGAGGCTATATACAGGGGGTCCCGGTACAGAGTCAATGTGGAGGCTATATACAGGGGGTACCGGTACAGAGTCAATGTGGAGGCTATATACAGGGGGTACCGGTACAGAGTCAATGTGGAGGCTATATACAGGGGGTACCGGTACAGAGTCAATGTGGAGGCTATATACAGGGGGTACCGGTACAGAGTCAATGTGGAGGCTATATACAGGGGGTACTGGTACAGAGTCAATGTGTGGGGGCACCGGTTAGTTGAGGTAGTATGTACATGTAGGTAGAGTTATTAAAGTGACTATGCATAGATGATAACAGAGAGTAGCAGTAGTGTAAAGGGGGGGAATTTACAGCGCTGTGATAATGCACACACACACACACACTCTCTCTCTCTCTCTCTCTCTCTCTCTCTCTCTCAATGACTATTTGTGTTTCAGGGTTTTCAATGTCTCTCTGTAAACCTGGAGATATCCAGTGTTCTTCTTCGTTATTATCATCATCACAGCTCTCTCTTCAATGGGGATTAATTAAAGGGTGCTTCTGCTTATCAAAGAATGACATATTAACCATGACGTAAACAGTCATAATTGGGCCATCAGTCAAGTAAATTGGTAGCGGATTATCTCCCTGTGGTTGACCCTGTAGAAGAGGAAAGAAGGAGTGAAACAGCCCCAACGGACAGAGAGAGAGAGAGAGAGCTAGAGAGAGAGAGAGGGAGGGAGGGAGAGAGAGAGAGAGAGAGAGAGAGAGAGAGAGAGAGAGAGAGGGAGAGAGAGAGGGGAGAGAGAGAGAGAGAGAGAGAGAGAGAGAGAGAGAGAGAGAGAGATAATGAGAGAGAGAGAGAGAGAGAGAGAGAGAGAGAGAGAGAGAGAGAGAGAGAGAGAGAGAGAGAGAGAGAGAGAGGGAGAGAGAGAGAGAGAGAGAGAGAGAGAGAGAGAGAGAGAGAGAGAGAGAGAGAGAGAGAGAGAGAGAGATAATGAGAGAGAGAGAGAGAGAGAGAGAGAGAGAAAATGAGAGAGAGAGAGAGAGAGAGAGGGAGCTAGAGAGAGAGAGAGAGTGAGAGAGAGAGAGAGAGAGGGAGAGAGAGAGGGAGAAAGAGAGAGAGAGCTAGAGAGAGAGAGAGAGAGAGAGAGAGAGAGAGAGAGAGAGAGAGAGAGAGAAAATGAGAGAGAGAGAGAGAGAGAGGGAGGGAGGGAGAGAGAGAGAGAGAGAGAGAGAGAGGGAGAGAGAGAGAGAGAGCTAGAGAGAGAGAGAGAGAGAGAGAGAGATAATGAGAGAGAGAGAGAGAGAGAGAGAGAAAATGAGAGAGAGAGAGAGAGAGAGAGAGGGAGCTATAGAGAGAGAGAGAGAGGGAGAGAGAGGGAGAGAGAGAGAGAGAGAGAGAGAGAGACAGAGAGAGAGAGAAACTAAAAAACTCTATAACTCTATAAACGTACACTCAGAACCAAAAAATAACAATACAACAGCAAGCGGCTGACACTAATTGAGGAGTCCATAAACACACACAACTTCTGGCAAATTGGAAAAAACATTTAAAAATCGAAACACGAGGAATTAGCGATACAAAATGGCGACATTTGGACAACCCATTTTAAAACACTACAACACCGTTAAAATTTACAAAAATATCCAATTCATGAGAAGTTGAATGGATTAGAAAATGCTGTAAAGGACAATCAAAATCCATTGGACTCCCCAATTACTGACCAGGAGCTCTATAAGAAACTTCAGGCCCTCAGATTTAAAAAAGCAAGCGGACCTGATGGTATCCTCAATGAGATGCTCAAACTCACTAGTGCAAACTTTTAATTGGCTATATTAAAACTGTTTAATTTGATCCTGAGTGTAGGTTACTTCCCTGACATCTGGAATCTAGGTGTCACGAATCTTCCTGAGTCTGTGTTTGCCTGTGTTTCTGTCCTGGAGTGTGTTTCCGGTGTCCTGGAACGCACCCTGTCTGGTTGCCGGGCGAATTAGCTTGTTGGGAGATCGATGTTCACCCGCACCTGTATCCCATCAGTAATCTGCACACCTGTCCTGATCATCACTCTCTCCCCTTCAAAAGCTCTGACCTGACATTCATTCCCTGCCGGATCGTTAGCCATGAACAGTATGTTGTGCCCATGAACCAGCCTCCAGTTTATAGAGTTTGTTTTATTTTTATTGTTTTGTACGTCTTGCTTGCCTTTAACTTACCGCCATTTGTTTTGTCTACAGCCATTCACCTGGAACCCATACCCCATCCCTGTCTGCTCGTCGCCAGTGTGTTGTTATCCATTGGATCTGCCTATCCACTCCCATCAACCCACCTCCGCTGCCCGCTCCTCCACCCGGAACTATCTACCTCCACGTTCTCATTGATTAATAAATACTCACCATCTTTATACTCACCTTGTCCTGGTCTGCTACTGGGTCCAATTCTGGTAAACCCTGACACTAGGACTCATAACCCCAATCTTTAAGAACGGAGACAGATTTGACCCTAACAATTAGAGGCATTTGTGTGAACAGTAACCTGGGGAAGGTTTTCTCTAGTATTATAAATGTAAGAGTTCTAAACTACCTTAAATAAGCACAACATCTTTCCAAATTGGAATTATACCAAAACATCACATGACTGATCATATTTACACCCTGATAGATAAACATGTCCACCAAAATAATACCAAAATATACGCTTGCTTTATCGACTTCCAAAAAGAATTTGATTCTATTTGGCATACAGGACTGTTCTACAAAGTTATTGAAAGTGGTGTAGGGGGTAAAACATGACATAATTAAATCAATGTATACTGGCAATACGTGCAGCATTAAAATTGGCAAGAAAATAACAGAATTCTTGAACCAGGTACGGGGCCTTAGCCAGGGTTGCAATCTGAGCCCTGCACTCTTCAATATTTACATCAACGAATTGGCCACTATTCTAGAAGAATCCTCAGCCCCTGGTGTTAGTCTCCACAATTCAGAGGTTAAGTGCCTACTCTTCGCAGATGACCTAAGCCTGCTGGCACCCACAGCACATGGCCTACAGCAGAGCCTGAACCTGCTAAAGCAGCACTGTCAGACCTGGGCCCTGGCAGTAAACCCCAAAAATACTAAAATACTGATTTTCCAGAGAAGATCCAGATCTCAGGGAATTAGACAAAAGGTCTCAATTGGTACAAAATATATAGAGTACTGAACACACTGCAATTACTTAGGTTTTAAGAGAGAGAGAAAGCACACAGGGCATTCTACGCCATTAAAAAACTAATTCAAATTGAAATACCTATTAAAATGTGGCTTAAACTAATTGAATGTGTCATTGAAACAATTGCACTTCATGCCAGCGAGGTGAGGGCTAGCTGGGGTAAGGGCTAGCTGGGGTAAGGCCTGGCTGGCTGGGGTAAGGCCTGGCTGGCTAGGGTAAGGGCTAGCTAGGGTAAGGCCTGGCTGGCTGGGGTAAGGGCTAGCTGGGGTAAGGCCTGGCTGGCTGGGGTAAGGGCTAGCTAGGGTAAGGCCTGGCTGGCTGGGGTAAGGGCTAGCTGGGGTAAGGCCTGGCTGGCTAGGGTAAGGGCTAGCTAGGGTAAGGCCTGGCTGGCTGGGGTAAGGGCTAGCTGGGGTAAGGCCTGGCTGGCTGGGGTAAGGCCTGGCTGGCTGGGGTAAGGCCTGGCTGGCTAGGGTAAGGGCTAGCTGGGGTAAGGCCTGGCTGGCTGGGGTTAGGGCTAGCTGGGGTAAGGCCTGGCTGGCTAGGGTAAGGGCTAGCTGGGGTAAGGCCTGGCTGGCTGGGGTAAGGCCTGGCTGGGATAAGGCCTGGCTGGCTAGGGTAAGGGCTAGCTGGGGTAAGGCCTGGCTGGCTAGGGTAAGGGCTAGCTGGGGTAAGGCCTGGCTGGCTAGGGTAAGGGCTAGCTGGGGTAAGGCCTGGCTGGCTGGGGTAAGGCCTGGCTGGGGTTAGGGTGTGTTTATATCCCTGGTGGGTGGCTGGCTAGGGTAAGGGCTAGCTAGGGTTAGGGCTAGCTGGGGTAAGGCCTGGCTGCCTGGGGTAAGGCCTGGCTGGCTGGGGTTACGGCTGGCTGGCTGAGGTTATGACTGGCTGGGGTTAGGGTGTGTTTATATCCCTGGTGGGTTAGGAGAATGCATTGCTAGGGTGAGGGTTAAGGATTAGGGTTATGAAGGGTTAGGGTTAGAGGTTAGAGGTTAGGGTTAAGTGTTAGGGCTTAGGATTTAGAGGTTAGAGTTAAGGGTCAGGGTTTAGGATTTAGAGATTAGAGGTTAGGGTCAGGGTTTAGGATTTAGAGATTAGAGGTTAGGGTCAGGGTTTAGGATTTAGAGGTTAGAGGTTAGGGTTAGAGATTAGAGGTTAGGGTTATGGAGGCTGCTGCCCTTGACTAGCCTGCTGTTTTATTACTGCTGAATAAAATATTTCTACTTTTCAGAATAGCATGGCTTCTGTAGAGAGGGTGTAGTATCCTGAATTCTATTTCAATGGTGTAATCAGCCTAATGGTGTATTACGACTGCTCATTTCACTGTTATACACTCGGTAATTTCCCTTATTACCCACGTGCATCTTCAACGGTTCTCTTTTCTTTACTTGCTATGTACCATATGTATTGTCAATGGTTCTCTTGCCGCTACTTGCTGTACATATAAATAACACCCCAGATTCAAATTTAAAATGTGTTATTTTGTAGTGGCTGCAAACCACATAGACGTTTCTTATAAATGCCTACAGACAGCTGACAGCGGGGATTTCCATGGTACCGTTACACCCTCACTCTAGTCTTCTCATAAAACTATAGAATTGTAGGGTAGCCTAGTGGTTAGAGCGTTGGACTAGTAACCGAAAGGTTGCAAGTTTGAATCCCCAAGCTGGCAAGGTATAAATTTGTTGTTCTGCCCCTGAACAGGCAGCTCGTGACCCCAAATTGTTGAAATTCTTACACAGGGACACTCCAAGTCAATCTTTAAATGAATCATTGTTTACTGTCAGAGCTCTGGAGAGGTTCCAACCAACATAATGCACCGTAGTGAACGTCTGTCAGGAGCTCTGACGGGACAGTCCCGTTGAGTTCTCTTATATACTGCAGACAAGTCATATTTGCATGATTTAGCTTATTCATAATTTATTGAGAATTAACATTTGCTTCCTTCATGTGACTGACCAATACCAATACTGACCAATAGACCAATACTGACCAATACTGACCAATACTGACCGATACCAATACTGACCAATAGACCAATACTGACCAATACTGACCAATACTGACCAATACCAATACTGACCAATACTGACCAATACTGACCAATACCAATACTGACCAATACTGACCAATACCAATACTGACCAATACTGACCAATACTGACCAATACCAATACCGACCAATACTGACCAATACTGACCAGTACCAATACTGACCAATACTGACCAATACCAATACTGACCAATACTGACCAATACCAATACTGACCAATACCAATACTGACCATTACTGACCAATACTGACCAATACCAATACTGACCAATACTGACCAATACTGACCAATACCAATACTGACCAATACCAATACTGACCAATACTGACCAATACCAATACTGACCAATACTGACCAATACTGACCAATACTGACCAATACCAATACTGACCAATACTGACCAATACTGACCAATACCAATACTGACCAATAGACCAATACCAATACTGACCAATACCAATACTGACCATTACTGACCAATACTGACCAATACCAATACTGACCAATACTGACCAATACCAATACTGACCAATACTGACCAATACTGACCAATACTGACCAATACCAAT
>NW_027009757.1:37500-40168 GCF_036934945.1 Oncorhynchus masou masou
CATTAACAGTAAACACTAACAGTAAACATTAACAGTAAACATTAACATTAAACACTAAGAGTAAACATTAAGAGTAAACATTAACAGTAAACACTAACAGTAAACACTAACAGTAAACATTAACAGTAAACATTAACAGTAAACATTAACAGTAAACACCAACAGTAAACATTAACAGTAAACACCAACAGTAAACACTAACAGTAAACACTAACAGTAAACACTAACAGTAAACATTAACAGTACACATTAACAGTAAACAACAGTAAACATTAACAGTAAACAACAGTAAACATTAACAGTAAACACCAACAGTAAACATTAACAGTAAACACTAACACTAAACATTAACAGTAAACATTAACATTAAACACTAACAGTAAACATTAACAGTAAACATTAACATTAAACACTAACAATAAACATTAACAGTAAACACCAACAGTAAACACTAACAGTAAACACCAACAGTAAACACTAACAGTAAACATTAACAGTAAACACTAACAGTAAACATTAACAGTAAACATTAACAGTAAACAACAGTAAACATTAACAGTAAACATTAACAGTAAACAACAGTAAACATTAACAGTAAACAACAGTAAACATTAACAGTAAACATTAACAGTAAACAACAGTAAACATTAACAGTAAACAACAGTAAACATTAACAGTAAACAACAGTAAACATTAACAGTAAACAACAGTAAACATTAACAGTAAACATTAACAGTAAACAACAGTAAACATTAACAGTAAACATCAGTAAACATTAACAGTAAACATTAACAGTAAACATTAACAGTAAACATTAACAGTAAACAACAGTAAACATTAACAGTAAACATTAACAGTAAACATCAGTAAACATTAACAGTAAACATTAACAGTAAACATTAACAGTAAACAACAGTAAACATTAACAGTAAACATTAACAGTAAACAACAGTAAACACTAACAGTAAACATTAACAGTAAACATTAACAGTAAACAACAGTAAACATTAACAGTAAACAACAGTAAACACTAACAGTAAACAGTAACAGTAAACATTAACAGTAAACAGTAACAGTAAACATTAACAGTAAACACTAACAGTAAACACTAACAGTAAACACTAACAGTAAACATTCCACTGACAAGAAGTTTCAAGAGGATAACAACTATTACAATATCCTATTTATACTGTTAAGCAACGTACTGTATTGTGACAATGTGCAAATAGTAGAATGTAGGAGGTGGGCTTCTGTTAGAGTTCTTTGTGTGTTTAACCTGAGAGAAACATGTGTCTCTAATATGGTCATACATTGGGCAGGAGGTTAGGAAGTGCAGCTCAGTTTCCACCTCATTATGTGGGCAGTGTGCACATAGCCTGTCTTCTCTTGAGAGCCAGGTCTGCCTACGGCGGCCTTTCTCATTATCAAGGCTGTGCTCACTGAGTCTGTACATAGTCAAAGCTTTCCTTAAGTTTGGGTCAGTCACAGTGGTCAGGTATTCTGCCACTGTGTCCTCTCTGTTTAGAGCAAGGTAGCATTCTGGTTTTCTCTGTTTAGAGCCAGGTAGCATTCTGGTTTTCTCTGTTTAGAGCCAGGTAGCATTCTGGTTTTCTCTGTGTTTTGGTTGATTATTTCCAATGTGTCAAATATTTCTCAAATGGTGTGTCAAAAAGTGATGCTGTCCCTCTCTCTCTCTCTCTCTCTCTCTCTCTCTCTCTCTCTCTCTCTCTCTCTCTCTCTCTCTCTCTTCCTCTGCTATGCCTGAGTGAGTTCTCAGACAAGCTCCAAGACACTCTTCAGCGAACAGGCAGGGTATGAGGTGGTGATTCCTTAAGAAGTCTTGGGTAGAGGAGAGTAGAGGTGAGGACAGGAGAGAAGAGGAGAGTAGAGGTGAGGACAGGAGAGTAGAGGAGAGTAGAGGTGAGGACAGGAGAGTAGAGGAGAGTAGAGGTGAGGACAGGAGAGTAGAGGTGAGGACAGGAGAGTAGAGGTGAGGACAGGAGAGTAGTGGTGAGGACAGGAGAGTAGAGGTGAGGACAGGAGAGTAGAGGTGAGGACAGGAGAGTAGAGTGAGGACAGGAGAGTGAGGTGAGGACAGGAGAGTGAGGTGAGGACAGGAGAGTAGAGGTGAGGACAGGAGAGTCGAGGTGAGGACAGGAGAGTCGAGGTGAGGACAGGAGAGTAGAGGTGAGGACAGGAGAGTAGAGGTGAGGACAGGAGAGTAGTGAGGACAGGAGAGTAGAGGTGAGGACAGGAGAGTAGAGGTGAGGACAGGAGAGTAGAGGTGAGGACAGGAGAGTAGAGGTGAGGACAGGAGAGTAGAGGTGAGGACAGGAGAGTAGAGGTGAGGACAGGAGAGTAGAGGTGAGGACAGGAGGTGAGGACAGGAGAGGAGGTGAGGACAGGAGAGTAGAGGTGAGGACAGGAGAGTAGAGGTGAGGACAGGAGAGTAGAGGTGAGGACAGGAGAGGTAGAGGTGAGGACAGGAGAGTAGAGGTGAGGACAGGAGAGTAGAGGTGAGGACAGGAGAGTAGAGGTGAGGACAGGAGAGTAGAGGTGAGGACAGGAGAGTAGAGGTGAGGACAGGAGAGTAGAGGTGAGGACAGGAGAGTAGAGGTGAGGACAGGAGAGTAGAGGTGAGGACAGGAGAGTAGAGGTGAGGACAGGA
>NW_027009758.1:0-10000 GCF_036934945.1 Oncorhynchus masou masou
AAGTGAAATAAACAATTACAATTAACAATAAACATTACACATACAGAAATGTCAAAACAATAAAGACATTACAAATGTTATATAAATATATAAATAATAATTATATATATATATAGTGTTCTAACAATGTACAAATGGTTACAGTACACAAGGAAAATAAATAAGCATAAATAAGGGGTGTATATACAATGGTGTTTGTTCATTACTAGTTGCTCTTTTCTTGCTGCTGTGATTTCACATTGGAATTTCACCCAGTGGATATGAGTTTATCAAAATTGGGTTTGTTTTTGAATTCTTTGTGGGTCTGTGTAATCTGGGAAATATGTGTCTCTAATATGGTCATACATTGGGCAGGAGGTTAGGAAGTGCAGCTCAGTTTCCACGTCATTTTGTGGGCAGTGAGCACATAGTCTGTCTTCTCTTGAGAGCCATGTCTGCCTACGGCGGCCTTTCTCATTATCAAGGCTATGCTCACTGAGTCTGTACATAGTCAAGCTTTCCTTAAGTTTGGGTCAGTCACAGTGGTCAGTTTAAATTTAACAGCTCTTTTCTGGATTTTGATAATTAGTGGGTATCGGCCTAATTCTTCTCTGCATGCATTATTTGGTGTTCTACGTTGTACAGAGAGGATATTTTAGCAGAATTCTGTGTGCAGAGTCTCAATTTGGTGTTTGTCCCATCTTGTTAAGTCTTGGTTGGTGAGCGGACCCCAGACCTTACAACCATAAAGGGCAATGGGCTCTATGACTGATTCAAATATTTATAGCCAGATCTCTCGCGCTCTCTCTCGCGCTCTCTCTCTCGCGCTCTCTCTCTCGCGCTCTCTCTCTCTCTCGCGCTCTCTCTCGCTCTCTCGCGCTCTCTCTCGCGCTCTCTCTCGCGCTCTCTCTCGCGCTCTCTCTCGCGCTCGCTCGCTCTCTCTCTCTCGCTCTCTCTCTCGCTCTCTCTCTCGCTCTCTCTTGCTCTCTCTCGCTCTCGCTCTCTCGCGTGCTCACTGAGCCTGTCCATAGTACATGTTCGGACAGTACTCTACGTTAGGACAGTACTCTGTGTTAGGACAGTACTCTGTGTTAGGACAGTACTCTGTTAGGACAGTACTCTGTTAGGACAGTACTCTTTGTTAGGACAGTGTACTTTGTTAGGACAGTACTCTTTGTTAGACAGTACTCTGTTGGGACAGTGTACTCTGTTAGGACAGTACTCTTGTTGGGACAGTACTCTGTTAGGACAGTACTCTTTGTTAGGACAGTGTACTTTGTTAGGACAGTACTCTGTTAGGACAGTACTCTGTTAGGACAGTACTCTTTGTTAGGACAGTGTACTTTGTTAGGACAGTGTACTTTGTTAGGACAGTACTCTGTTAGGACAGTACTCTGTTAGGACAGTACTCTTTGTTAGGACAGTGTACTTTGTTAGGACAGTACTCTGTTGGGACAGTACTCTGTTGGGACAGTACTCTGTTGGGACAGTACTCTGTTGGGACAGTACTCTGTTGGGACAGTACTCTGTTAGGACAGTACTCTTTGTTAGGACAGTACTCTGTTGGGACAGTACTCTGTTGGGACAGTACTCTGTTGGGACAGTACTCTGTTGGGACAGTACTCTGTTGGGACAGTACTCTGTTGGGACAGTACTCTGTTGGGACAATACTCTGTTGGGACAGTACTCTGTTGGGACAGTACTCTGTCGGGACAGTACTATGTCAGGACAGTACTATGTCAGGACAGTGTAATATGTCGGGACAGTGTAATATGTCGGGGACAGTACTCTGTTGGGACAGTACTCTGTTGGGACAGTGTACTATGTTAGGACAGTACTCTGTTGGGACAGTACTATGTCAGGACAGTACTTTGTTGGGACAGTGTTAGGACAGTACTCTGTTGGGACAGTACTCTGTTGGGACAGTACTCTGTTGGGACAGTACTCTGTTGGGACAGTACTCTGTTGGGACAGTACTCTGTCAGGACAGTACTATGTCAGGACAGTACTATGTCAGGACAGTACTATGTCAGGGACAGTGTAATATGTCGGGACAGTACTCTGTCGGGACAGTACTCTGTTGGGACAGTGTAATATGTTAGGGACAGTACTCTGTTGGGACAGTACTCTGTTGGGACAGTGTAATATGTTAGGACAGTACTATGTTGGGACAGTACTCTGTTGGGACAGTACTCTGTTGGGACAGTGTACTATGTATGCACCTATGACACACTACCGTTCAAAAGTTTGGGGTCACTTAGAAATGTCCTTGTTTTTGACAGAAAAGCACAATCTTTTGTCCATTAAAATAAGTAAATAAATAAAATTGTAAATAGATCAAATTGTTCAGAAACAAAAGACACACACTGGACAGAGGATCTCTGCCTAGAAGGCCAGCATCCTGGAGTCGGCTCTTCACTGTTGTCGTTGAGACTGGTGTTTTACTATTTAATAAAGCTGCCAGTTGAGGTCTTGTGAGGCATCTGTTTCTCAAACTAGACACTAATGTACTTGTCCTCTTGCTCAGTTGTGCACCGGGGCCTCCCACTCCTCTTTCTATTCCGGTTAGAGCCAGTTTGCACTGTTCTGTAAAGGGAGTAGTACACTGTGAAGGGAGTAGTACAGCATTGTACAAGATCTTCAGTTTCTTGGCAATTTCTCTTATGGAATAGCCTTCATTTCTCAGAACAAGAATAGACTGATGAGTTTCAGGAGAAAGGTCTTTGTTTCTGGATGTTTTGAGCCTGTAATTGAACCCAGAAATGCTGATGCTCCAGATACTCAACTAGTTTAAAGGAGGCCAGTTGTATTGCTTCTTTAATCAGTGTGCTAAAATAATTGCAAAATTGTTTTCTAATGATCAATTAGCCATTTAAAATGATGATGTACAGTTGGCAAGTCGGTTAGGACAATTACTTTGTTCATGACACAAGTAATTTTTCCAACAATTGTTTACATACTGATTATTTCACTTATAATTCACTGTATCACAATTCCAGTGGGTCAGTAATACATACACTAAGTTGACTGTGCCTTTAAACAGCTTGGAAAATTCCAGAAAATGATGTCATGGCTTTAGAAGCTTCTGATAGGCTAATTGACATCCTGAGTCAATAAGGAGTGTACCTGTGGATGTATTTCAAGGCCTACCTTCAAACTCAGTGCCTCTTTGCTTGACATCATGGGAAAATCAAAGAAATCAGCCAAGACCTCAGAAAAAATTGTGGACCTCCACATGTCTGGTTCATCCCTGGGAGCAATTTCCAAACGCTTGAAGGTACCACGTTCATCTGTACGAACAATAGTGTGCGAGTAGAAACGCCATGGACCACACAGCCGTCATACGCTCAGGAAGGAGACCCGTTCTGTCTCCTAGAGATGAATGTGCTTTGGTGCGAAAAGTGCAAATCAATCCCAGAACAACAGCAAAGGACCTGGAGGAAAGATGCTGGAGGAAACAGGTGCAAAAGTATCTATATCCATAGTAAAACGAGTCCAATATCGACATAACCTGAAAGGTCGCTCAGCAAGGACGAAGCCACTGCTCCAAAACCGCCATAAAAAAAGCCAGACTACGGTTTGCATCTGCACATGGGAACAAATTTCATACTTTTTACAGAAATGTCCTCTGGTCTGATGAATCAAAAATAGAACTGTTTGGCCAGAATGACCATCGTTATGTTTGGAGGAAAAAGGGGGAGGCTTGCAAGCCGAAGAACACCATCCCAACCGTGAAGCACGGGGGTGGCAGCATCATGTTGTGGGGGTGCTTTTCTGCAGGAAGGCCTGGTGCACTTTACAAAATAGATGGCATCGTGAGGTATGAAAATGATGTGGATATATTGAAGCAACATCTCAAGACATCAGTCAGGAAGTTAAAGCTTGGTCTCAAATGGGTCTTCCAAATGGACAATGACCCCAAGCATACTTCCAAAGTTGTGGCAAAATGGCTTAAGGACAACAAAGTCAAGGTATTGGCGTGGCCATCACAAAGCCCTGACCTCAATCCTATAGGAAATGTGTGGCCAGAACTGAATAAGCGAGCAAAGAGGCCTACAAACATGACTCAATTACACCAACTCTGTCAGGAGGAATGGGCCAAAATTCACCCAACTTATTGTGGGAAGCGTGTGGAAGCTACCTGAAATGTTTGACCCAAGTTAAACAATTCAAAGGCAATGCCACCAAATACTAATTGAGTTTATGTAAACTTCTGACCCACTGGGAATGTGATGAAAGAAATTAAAAATCAACCGTTTCCAACTGCAATAGTCATTTACAACATGAACAATAATCTGGACTGTATTTTTGATCTATTTGAAGGGACATAAAAGAAAAGTGCTTTTTTTTTTTTCAAAAAACAAGGACGTTTCTAAGTGACCCCAAACTTGTTTCTTACAGTGTGTGTAAATGCATGAAAATATATAAAAACAGCCATAACAAAGCCTAATCCTGTGAACTTTGACCCATCCAGGTACGTAGGGGACATGTTAGCGTGGCTGCACCAAGCCACCGCATCAGAGAAGGAGCATCTGGAGGCCCTGCTGAAACAGGTCACAGCACAAGGTAACCTAAAACCCTCACACGATCCCTACGGCAACGACCGCTTGAGCTCCTCTAATGCTAACCTTTGTACAGGTAGTTAATCCTCTCGTGTGTCTTGTCTGCGTGTGACTGACTGCCTTCCCTTTAGCGCCAGGAGTGGATGAGACCATGCAAGAGGTGGTGGGACACATCACTGAGGGAGTCTGCAGACCTCTTAAAGTAAGACCCTCCAACCCAGTGTGTTTGTTGTGTGTACATTTCCCTTTATTTCAGTCGACTGTATTTGACTGTAGAACTAATAAAATGAAGAAATTCTACTGGACAGACTGACTGTCCTGGGATAAGTACTACTGGAAAGACATTCTGTCCTGGGATAAACACTACTGGATAGACATTCTGTCCACTACTGGATAGACATTCTGTCCTGGGATAAATACTACTGGATAGACATTCTGTCCTGGGATAAATACTACTGGAAAGACATTCTGTCCTGGGATAAATACTACTGGATAGACATTCTGTCCTGGGATAAATACTACTGGATAGACATTCTGTCCTGGGATAAATACTACTGGATAGACATTCTGTCCTGGGATAAATACTACTGGATTGACATTCTGTCCTGGGATAAATACTACTGGATAGACATTCTGTCCTGGGATAAATATACTGGATAGACATTCTGTCCTGGGATACTGGAGACATTCTGTCCTGGGATAACTGGATAGACATTCTGTCCTGGGATAAATAAAGACATTCTGTCCTGGGATAAATACTATTCTGTCCTGGATAGACATTCTGTCCTGGGATAAATACTACTGGATAGACATTCTGTCCTGGGATAAAACTACTGGATTGACATTCTGTCCTGGGATAAATTCTGTAAAGACATTCTGTCCTGGGATAAATACTACTGGATTGACATTCTGTCCTGGGATAAATACTGGATAGACACTGGGATAGACATTCTGTCCTGGGATAAATAAAGACATTCTGTCCTGGGATAAATACTACTGGATAGACATTCTGTCCTGGGATAAATACTACTGGATAGACATTCTGTCCTGGGATAAACACTACTGGATAGACATTCTGTCCTGGGATAAATACTACTGGATTGACATTCTGTCCTGGGATAAATACTACTGGATAGACATTCTGTCCTGGGATAAATAAAGACATTCTGTCCTGGGATAAATACTACTGGATAGACATTCTGTCCTGGGATAAACACTACTGGATAGACATTCTGTCCTGGGATAA
This sequence comes from Oncorhynchus masou masou, assembly GCF_036934945.1. Classification (NCBI taxonomy): domain Eukaryota; kingdom Metazoa; phylum Chordata; class Actinopteri; order Salmoniformes; family Salmonidae; genus Oncorhynchus; species Oncorhynchus masou. The sequence continues at coordinate 5,788 of NW_027009758.1, forward strand.
ATACTACTGGATAGACATTCTGTCCTGGGATAAATACTACTGGATAGACATTCTGTCCTGGGATAAATACTACTGGATAGACATTCTGTCCTGGGATACTGGACAGACATTCTGTCCTGGGATAAATACTACTGGATAGACATTCTGTCCTGGGATAAATACCTGGGATAAATACTGTCCTGGATATACTACTGGATTGACACAGACATTCTGTCCTGGGATAAATACTACTGGATAGACATTCTGTCCTGGGATAAATACTACTGGAAGACATTCTGTCCTGGGATAAATACTACTGGATAGACATTCTGTCCTGGGATAAAACTACTGTCCTGGGATAAATAGACATTCTGTCCTGGGATATAAATTCTGTCCTGGGATAAATACTACTGGATAGACATTCTGTCCTGGGATAAATACTACTGGATAGACATTCTGTCCTGGGATAAATACTACTGGATAGACATTCTGTCCTGGGATAAATACTGGATAGACATTCTGTCCTGGGACTACTGGATAGACATTCTGTCCTGGGATAAATACTACTGGATAGACATTCTGTCCTGGGATAAATACTACTGGATAGACATTCTGTCCTGGGATAAATACTACTGGATAGACATTCTGTCCTGGGATAAATACTACTGGATAGACATTCTGTCCTGGGATAAATACTACTGGATAGACATTCTGTCCTGGGATAAATACTACTGGATAGACATTCTGTCCTGGGATAAATACTACTGGATAGACATTCTGTCCTGGGATAAAACTACTGGATAGACATTCTGTCCTGGGATAAATACTACTGGATAGACATTCTGTCCTGGGATAAATACTACTGGATAGACATTCTGTCCTGGGATAAATACTACTGGATAGACATTCTGTCCTGGGATAAATACTACTGGATAGACATTCTGTCCTGGGATAAATACTACTGGATAGACACTGGATGGACATTCTGTCCTGGGATAAATACTACTGGAGACATTCTGTCCTGGGATAAATACTACTGGATAGACATTCTGTCCTGGGATAAATACTACTGGATAGACATTCTGTCCTGGGATAAACACTACTGGATAGACATTCTGTCCTGGGATAATTACTACTGGATAGACATTCTGTCCTGGGATAAATACTACTGGATAGACATTCTGTCCTGGGATAAATACTAGACATTCTGTCCTGGATACAGACATTCTGTCCTGGGATAAACACTACTGGATAGACATTCTGTCCTGGGATAAATACTACTGGATAGACATTCTGTCCTGGGATAAATACTACTGGATAGACATTCTGTCCTGGGATAAATACTACTGGATAGACATTCTGTCCTGGTATAAATTAAGACATTCTGTCCTGGGATAAATACTACTGGATAGACATTCTGTCCTGGGATAAATACTACTGGATAGACATTCTGTCCTGGGATAAATACTACTGGATAGACATTCTGTCCTGGGGTAAATACTACTGGATAGACTTTCTGTCCTGGGATAAATACTACTGGATAGACATTCTGTCCTGGGATAAACACTACTGGATAGACATTCTGTCCTGGGATAAATACTACTGGATAGACATTCTGTCCTGGGATACTGGATAGACATTCTGTCCTGGGATAAATACTACTGGATAGACATTCTGTCCTGGGATAAATACTACTGGAAGACATTCTGTCCTGGGATAAATACTACTGGATAGACATTCTGTCCTGGGATAAATACTACTGGATAACATTCTGTCCTGGGATAAACACTACTGGATAGACATTCTGTCCTGGGATAAATACTACTGGATAGACATTCTGTCCTGGGATAAATAAAGACATTCTGTCCTACTGGATAGACATTCTGTCCTGGGATAAATACTACTGGATAGACATTCTGGATAAATACTACTGGAGACATTCTGTCCTGGGATAAATATACTGGATAGAAATAAATACTACTGGATAGACATTCTGTCCTGGGATAAACACTACTGGATAGACATTCTGTCCTGGGATAAATACTACTGGATAGACATTCTGTCCTGGGTACTGGATAGACATTCTGTCCTGGGATAAATACTACTGGATAGACATTCTGTCCTGGGATAAATACTACTGGATAGACATTCTGTCCTGGGATAAATACTACTGGATAGACATTCTGTCCTGGGATAAATACTACTGGATAGACATTCTGTCTGGGATAAATACTACTGGATAGACATTCTGTCCTGGGATAAATACTACTGGATAGACATTCTGTCCTGGGATAAATACTGGATAGACATTCTGTCCTGGGATAAATACTACTGGATAGACATTCTGTCCTGGGATAAATACTACTGGACATTCTGTCCTGGGATAAACACTACTGGATAGACATTCTGTCCTGGGATAAATACTACTGGATAGACATTCTGTCCTGGGATAAATACTACTGGATAGACATTCTGTCCTGGGATAAATACTACTGGATATTCTGTCCTGGGATAAATACTACTGGATAGACATTCTGTCCTGGGATAAACACTACTGGATAGACATTCTGTCCTGGGATAATTACTACTGGATAGACATTCTGTCCTGGGATAAATACTACTGGATAGACATTCTGTCCTGGGATAAATACTACTGGATAGACATTCTGTCCTGGGATAAATACTACTGGATAGACATTCTGTCCTGGGATAAATACTACTGTATAGACATTCTGTCATGGGATAAATTACTGGATAGACATTCTGTCCTGGGATAAACACTACTGGATAGACATTCTGTCCTGGGATAATTACTACTGGATAGACATTCTGTCCTGGGATAAATACTACTGGATAGACATTCTGTCCTGGGATAAAACTACTGGATAGACATTCTGTCCTGGGATAAATACTACTGGATAGACATTCTGTCCTGGGATAAATACTACTGATAGACATTCTGTCCTGGGATAAATACTACTGGATAGACATTCTTCCTGGGTCTGGATAGACATTCTGTCCTGGGATAAATACTACTGGATAGACATTCTGTCCTGGGATAAATACTACTGGATAGACATTCTGTCCTGGGATAAATACTGGATAGACATTCTGTCCTGGGATAAATACTAGACATTCTTTCCTGATGGATAGACATTCTGTCCTGGGATAAACATTCTACTGGATAGACATTCTGTCCTGGGATAAATACTACTGGATTGACATTCTGTCCTGGGATAAATACTACTGGATAGACATTCTGTCCTGGGATAAATACTACTGGATAGACATTCTGTCATGGGATAAATACTACTGGACAGACTGACTGTCCTGGGATAAATACTACTGGATAGACATTCTGTCCTGGGATAAATACTACTGGATAGACATTCTGTCCTGGGATAAACACTACTGGATAGACATTCTGTCCTGGGATAATTACTGGGATAAATACTACGGGATAGACATTCTGTCCTGGGATAAATACTGTACTGGATAAATACAGACATTCTGTCCTGGGATAAATACTACTGGATAGACATTCTGTCCTGGGATAAATACTACTGGATAGACATTCTGTCCTGGGATAAATACTACTGGATAGACATTCTGTCCTGGGATATAAACTAATACTACTGGACATTCTGTCTGGGATAAATACTACTGGGATAGACATTCTGTCCTGGGATAAATACTACTGGATAGACATTCTGTCCTGGGATAAATACTACTGGATAGACATTCTGTCCTGGGATAAACACTACTGGATAGACATTCTGTCCTGGGATAAATACTACTGGATAGACATTCTGTCCTGGGATAAATACTACTGGATAGACATTCTGTCATGGGATAAATAAAGACATTCTGTCCTGGGATAAACACTAAATATAAAACGGTTTCTCTTTCAGGTGCGTCTGGAGCAGGGAATCTTGGCTGAGCCGGGTTCTGTTCTCCTCTACAAGCTGTCCAACCTGCTCAAGTTCTACCACCACACCATCAGGTAGGTAGTACCCTGACCTCTGAACCTGACCCCTGACCCTAACCCTCAAGGCACTACAGAGGGTAGTGCGTACGGCCAAGTACATCACTGGGGCTAAGCTGCCTGCCATCCAGGACCTCTATAACAGGCGGTGTCAGAGGAAGGCCCTAAAAATTGTCAAAGACCTCAGCCACCCCTCAGTCAAAAGGTTTCTCAACAGTTTTTACCCCCAAGCCATAAGACTCCTGAACA
>NW_027009758.1:15000-40158 GCF_036934945.1 Oncorhynchus masou masou
GGGAGAGTTGGAGAGTTGGACAGAGGGGGAGAGTTGGGGAGAGATGGAGAGTTGGAGGGAGGAGAGATATGGAGGAGAGTTTGAGATTGGGGAGAGATGGAGGGAAGAGGAGAGGGGTAGAGAGAGGAGAGGAGCATGGGCATGGTAGCTATGAAGGAGGAACTGTAGCGTAAGTGGTTGAATTGTTTCTCTAACCCCTCCCTCCTCCTACCCCTCCCTCCCCTCCTCCTCCTCCCTCTAACCCCTCCCTCCTCCTCCTCCCTACCTCCTACCCCCTCTAACCCCTCCCTCCTCCTCCTCCTCCTCCCTCTAACCCCTCTCTCCTACCCCTCCCTCCTACCCCCTCCCTCTAACCCCCCTCCTCCTCCACCTCCCTCTCCTCCTCCCCTTCCCTCTAATCACCTCCTCCTCCTACCTCCAGGTGGAGCTCCCCCCTCCAGATCTGGGCCCCACCTCCTCTCTGACCCAGACCCTGGCTCTCCTGAGGGAGGTGTTGGCCTCTCATGACTCCTCTGTTGTTCCTCTGGACGCTCGTCAGGCTGACTTCGCTCAGGTAATGTCCTCTGCCCTCAGGTTAATGTCCTGTGCCCTCGGGTTAATGTCCTGTGCCCTCAGGTTAATGTCCTGTGCCCTCAGGTTAATGTCCTGTGCCCTCAGGTTAATGTCCTGTGCCCTCAGGTTAATGTCCTGTGCCCTCAGGTTAATGTCCTCTGCCCTCAGGTTAATGTGCCCTCAGGTTAATGTCCTCTGCCCTCAGTTTAATGTCCTGTGCCCTCAGGTTAATGTCCTGTGCCCTCAGGTTAATGTCCTGTGCCCTCAGGTTAATGTCCTCTGCCCTCAGGTTAATGTCCTGTGCCCTGAGGTTAATGTCCTCTGCCCTCAGGTTAATGTCCTCTGCCCTCAGGTTAATGTCCTCTGCCCTCAGGTTAATGTCCTGTGCCCTCAGGTTAATGTCCTCTGCCCTCAGGTTAATGTCCTCTGCCCTCAGGTTAATGTCCTGTGCCCCCAGGTTAATGTCCTGTGCCCTCAGGTTAATGTGCCCCAGGTTAATGTCTGCCCTCAGGTTAATGTCCTGTGCCCTCAGGTTAATGTCCTCTGCCCTCAGGTTAATGTCCTGTGCCCTCAGGTTAATGTCCTCTGCCCCAGGTTAATGTCCTGTGCCCTCAGGTTAATGTCCCTGCCCTCAGGTTAATGTCCTCTGCCCTCAGGTTAATGTCCTGTGCCCTCAGGTTAATGTCCTGTGCCCTCAGGTTAATGTCCTGTGCCCTCAGGTTAATGTCCTGTGCCCTCAGGTTAATGTCCTGTGCCCTCAGGTTAATGTCCTGTGCCCTCAGGTTAATGTCCTCTGCCCTCAGGTTAATGTCCTCTGCCCTCAGGTTAATGTCCTCTGCCCTCAGGTTAATGTCCTGTGCCCTCAGGTTAATGTCCTGTGCCCTCAGGTTAATGTCCTGTGCCCTCAGGTTAATGTCCTGCCCTCAGGTTGCCCTCAGGTTAATGTCCTGTGCCCTCAGGTTAATGTCCTGTGCCCTCAGGTTAATGTCCCTCTGCCCTCAGGTTAATGTCCTGTGCCCTCAGGTTAATGTCCTGTGCCCTCAGGTTAATGTCCTCTGCCCTCAGGTTAATGTCCTCTGCCCTCAGGTTAATGTCCTCTGCCCTCAGGTTAATGTCCTCTATCCTCAGGTTAATGTCCTCTGCCCTCAGGTTAATGCCCTCAGGTTAATGTCCTGTGCCCTCAGGTTAATGTCCTCTGCCCTCAGGTTAATGTCCTGTGCCCTCAGGTTAATGTCCTCTGCCCTCAGGTTAATGTCCTCTGCCCTCAGGTTAATGTCCTCTGCCCTCAGGTTAATGTCCTGTGCCCTCAGGTTAATGTCCTCTGCCCTCAGGTTAATGTCCTCTGCCCTCAGGTTAATGTCCTCTGCCCTCAGGTTAATGTCCTGTGCCCTCAGGTTAATGTCCTGTGCCCTGAGGTTAATGTCCTCTGCCCTCCGGTTAGGTGTCCTCTGCCCTGAGGTTAATGTCCTCTGCCCTCAGGTTAATGTCCTCCCTCAGGTTAATGTCCTGTGCCCCAGGTTAATGTCCTGTGCCCTCAGGTTAATGTCCTCTGCCCTCAGGTTAATGTCCTGCCCTCAGGTTAATGTCCTCTGCCCTCAGTTTAATGTCCTGTGCCCTCAGGTTAATGTCCTGTGCCCTCAGGTTAATGTCCTCTGCCCTCAGGTTAATGTCCTCTATGCCCTCAGGTTAATGTCCTCTGCCCTCAGGTTAATGTCCTGTGCCCTCAGGTTAATGTCCTGTGCCCTCAGTTTAATGTCATGTGCCCTCAGTTTAATGCCTGTGCCCTCAGGTTCCTGTGCCCTCAGGTTAATGTCCTGTGCCCTCAGGTTAATGTCTCTGCCCTCAGGTTAATGTCCTCTATCCTCAGGTTAATGTCCTCTGCCCTCAGGTTAATGTCCTGTGCCCTCCAGTTAATGTCCTCTGACCCTCAGGTTAATGTCCTGTGCCCTCAGGTTAATGTCCTGTGCCCTCCAGGTTAATGTCCTCTACCCTCAGGTTAATGTCCTCTGCCCTCAGGCTTTCCTCTCTCTCTTTGTCTCTCTGTTAGGTGTTGTCTTGTATCCTGGACCCCTTGTCTTCAGCCAGTAACCTGTCTGTCTGTCTCTCTGTTAGGTGTTGTCTTGTATCCTGGACCCATTGCTCCAACTGTGTACAGTTTCAGCCAGTAACCTCGGTACCGCAGACATGGCAACATACATGGTGAACTCTCTGTATGTGATGAAGACCACCCTGGCTCTGTTTGAGTTCACAGACAAGAGGCTGGAGATGCTGGAGTTCCAGGTACTGAACTGGCAACCCTTTGTTGGAGCCCTGATGGCCAGTTTCCAAAAGACAGATGAGGCCTTGTGCTGGACTAAGGAGAGTTCAGGACTACAACTCAATCTGTCTCCGGAAACTGGCCATCATTGTTGTAGAAAAGTTGTCTGTCCCTGGACGTGCCTGAAACATGTGGATGTCACATTATAGACGTTGCAGAATATATTCTATTTGATATTTAGGCCAAATTTAGTCAATACTACTCCAGCCAGTGATTGAACTGTCTTTAATGTTCTGTTCCAACAACAGTAGCCATAGTTACATTAAGTACATGATGTATTCTGTTCCAGAACAGTAGCCATAGTAACATTAAATACATGATGTATTCTGTTCATGATGTATTCTGAACAGTAGCCATAGTAACATTAAATAGCCATGATGTATTCTGTTCCAACAACAGTAGCCATAGTAACATTAAATACATGATGTATTCTGTTCTAGAACAGTAGCCATAGTAACATTAAATACATGATGTATTCTGTTCTAGAACAGTAGGTTAAGTCCTCTGCCCCCATGTAACATTAAATACATGATGTATTCTGCCCTCAGGTTAACAGTAGCCATAGTAACATTAAATACATGATGTATTCTGTTAACAGTAGCCAGGTTACATTAAATACATGATGTATTCTGTTCTGCCATAGTCCATGATGTATTCTGTTCTAGAACAGTAGCCATAGTAACATTAAATACATGATGTATTCTGTTCCAACAACAGTAGCCATAGTAACATTAAATACATGATGTATTCTGTTCCAACAACAGTAGCCATAGTAACATTAAATACATGATGTATTCTGTTCTAGAACAGTAGCCATAGTAACATTAAATACATGATGTATTCTGTTCTAGAACAGTAGCCATAGTAACATTAAGTACATGATGTATTCTGTTCTAGAACAGTAGCCATAGTAACATTAAATACATGATGTATTCTGTTAGGTAGCCATGTCATTAAATACCTGATGTATTCTGTTCTAGAACAGTAGCCATAGTAACATTAAATACATGATGTATTCTGTTCTAGAACAGTAGCCATAGTAACATTAAATACATGATGTATTCTGTTCAACAACAGTAGCCATAGTAACATTAAATACATGATGTATTCTGTTCTAGAACAACATAGTAACATTAAATACATGATGTATTCTAGTAACAGTAGCCAAGTACATGATGTATTCTGTTCCAACTAGAACAGTAGCCATAGTAACATTAAATACATGATGTATTCTGTTCCAAAAGACAGTAGCCATAGTAACATTAAATACATGATGTATTCTGTTCTAGAACAGTAGCCATAGTAACATTAAATACATGATGTATTCTGTTCTAGAACAGTAGCCATAGTAACATTAAATTTATGATGTATTCTGTTCTAGAACAGTAGCCATAGTAACATTAAATACATGATGTACTGTTCTAGAACAGTTCCATAGTAACATTAAATACATGATGTTCTGTTCCAACAACAGTAGCCATAGTAACATTAAATACATGATGTATTCTGTTCTAGAACAGTAGCCATAGTAACATTAAATACATGATGTATTCTGTTCCAACAACAGTAGCCATAGTAACATTAAATACATGATGTATTCTGTTCCAGAACAGTAGCCATAGTAACATTAAATACATGATGTATTCTGTTCTAGAACAGTAGCCATAGTAACATTAAATACATGATGTATTCTGTTCCAACAACAGTAGCCATAGTAACATTAAATACTTTATGTATTCTGTTCCAACAACAGTAGCCATAGTAACATTAAGTACATGATGTATTCTGTTCTAGAACAGTAGCCATAGTAACATTAAATACATGATGTATTCTGTTCTAGAACAGTAGCCATAGTAACATTAAATACATGATGTATTCTGTTCTAGAACAGTAGCCATAGTAACATTAAATACATGATGTATTCTGTTCTAGAACAGTAGCCATAGTAACATTAAATACATGATGTATTCTGTTCCAGAACAGTAGCCATAGTAACATTAAATACATGATGTATTCTGTTCTAGAACAGTAGCCATAGTAACATTAAATACATGATGTATTCTGTTCCAACAACAGTAGCCATAGTAACATTAAATATGATTACTGTTAAGCACCACTAATTCAAGTCTGTTGTTGTAAATCAATGTACGGTGGTGAACACGGCCATAGTAACATTAAATACAGACATGATACTGTTTGAGGTCAGACTACAGCCCAGGTCAACACGGCCCAGGTCAGACTACGGCCCAGGTCAGACTACGGCCCAGGTCAGACCACGGCCCAGGTCAGACCACGGCCCAGGTCAGACTACGGCCCAGGTCAGACCACGGCCCAGGTCAGACCACGGCCCAGGTCAGACCACGGCCCAGGTCAGACTACGGCCCAGGTCAGACCACGGCCCAGGTCAGACCACGGCCCAGGTCAGACTACGGCCCAGGTCAGACCACGGCCCAGGTCAGACCACGGCCCAGCCCAGTCAGACCACGGCCCAGGTCAGACCACGGCCCAGGTCAGACCACGGCCCAGGTCAGACTACGGCCCAGGTCAGACTACGGCCCAGGTCAGACTACGGCCCAGGTCAGACCACGGCCCAGGTCAGACCACGGCCCAGGTCAGACCACGGCCCAGGTCAGACCACGGCCCAGGTCAGACCACGGCCCAGGTCAGACTACATATGCCCCCTGGTCTAAAGTAGTGCACTACATAGGGCTCTGGTCTAAAGTAGTGCACTACATAGGGCTCTGGTCTAAAGTAGTGCACTATATAGGGAATAGGGCTCTGGTCTAAAGTAGTGCACTACATAGGGAATAGGGCCCTGGTCTAAAGTAGTGCACTCTATAGGGCCCTGGTCTAAAGTAGTGCACTCTATAGGGCTCTGGTATAAAGTAGTGCACTATATAGGGAATAGGGCTCTGGTCTAAACTAGTGCACGACATAGGGCTCTGGTCTAAAGTAGTGCACTACATAGGGCTCTGGTCTAAAGTAGTGCGTTACATAGGGAATATGGCTCTGGTCTAAAGTAGTGCACTATATAGGGCTCTGGTCTAAAGTAGTGCACTACATAGGGAATAGGGCTCTGGTCTAAAGTAGTGCACTATATAGGGAATAGGGCTCTGGTCTAAAGTAGTGCACTATATAGGGAATAGGGCTCTGGTCTAAAGTAGTGCACTACATATGGAATAGGGCTCTGGTCTATAGTAGTGCACTATATATGGAATAGGGCTCTGGTCTAAAGTAGTGCACTATATAGGGAATAGGGCTCTGGTCTAAAGTAGTGCACTACATAGGGAATATGGCTCTGGTCTATAGTAGTGCACTATATATGGAATAGGGCTCTGGTCTAAAGTAGTGCACTATATAGGGAATAGGGCTCTGGTCTAAAGTAGTGCACTCCACAGGGAATAGGGCTCTGGTCTAAAGTAGTGCACTATATAGGGAATAGGGCTCTGGTCTATAGTAGTGCACTATATATGGAATAGGGCTCTGGTCTAAAGTAGTGCACTATATAGGAATAGGGCTCTGGTCTAAAGTAGTGCACTACATAGGGAATATGGCTCTGGTCTATAGTAGTGCACTATATATGGAATAGGGCTCTGGTCTAAAGTAGTGCACTATATAGGGAATAGGGCTCTGGTCTAAAGTAGTGCACTATATAGGGAATAGGGCTCTGGTCTAAAGTAGTGCACTACATAGGGAATAGGGCCCTGGTCTAAAGTAGTGCACTCTAGGGAATAGGGCCCTGGTCTAAAGTAGTGCACTCTATAGGGCCCTGGTCTAAAGTAGTGCACTCTATAGGGCTCTGGTATAAAGTAGTGCACTATATAGGGAATAGGGCTCTGGTCTAAACTAGTGCACGACATAGGGCTCTGGTCTAAAGTAGTGCACTACATAGGGCTCTGGTCTAAAGTAGTGCGCTACATAGGGAATATGGCTCTGGTCTAAAGTAGTGCACTATATTAAGAGCGTCTGCTAAATGACTTAAATGTAAATGTAAATATAGGGCTCTGGTCTAAAGTAGTGCACTACATAGGGAATAGGGCTCTGGTCTAAAGTAGTGCACTATATAGGGAATAGGGCTCTGGTCTAAAGTAGTGCACTATATAGGGAATAGGGCTCTGGTCTAAAGTAGTGCACTACATAGGGAATATGGCTCTGGTCTATAGTAGTGCACTATATATGGAATAGGGCTCTGGTCTAAAGTAGTGCACTATATAGGGAAGAGGGCTCTGGTCTAAAGTAGTGCACTATATAGGGAATAGGGCTCTGGTCTAAAGTAGTGCACTACATAGGGAATATGGCTCTGGTCTATAGTAGTGCACTATATATGGAATAGGGCTCTGGTCTAAAGTAGTGCACTATATAGGGAATAGGGCTCTGGTCTAAAGTAGTGCACTCCACAGGGAATAGGGCTCTGGTCTAAAGTAGTGCACTATATAGGGAATAGGGCTCTGGTCTATAGTAGTGCACTATATATGGAATAGGGCTCTGGTCTAAAGTAGTGCACTATATAGGGAATAGGGCTCTGGTCTAAAGTAGTGCACTATTTAGGGAATAGGGCTCTGGTCTAAAGTAGTGCACTACATAGGGAATATGGCTCTGGTCTATAGTAGTGCACTATATATGGAATAGGGCTCTGGTCTAAAGTAGTGCACTATATAGGGAATAGGGCTCTGGTCTAAAGTAGTGCACTCCACAGGGAATAGGGCTCTGGTCTAAAGTAGTGCACTCCACAGGGAATAGGGCTCTGGTCTAAAGTAGTGCACTATATATGGAATAGGGCTCTGGTCTAAAGTAGTGCACTCCACAGGGAATAGGGCTCTGGTCTAAAGTAGTGCACTCCACAGGGAATAGGGCTCTGGTCTAAAGTAGTGCACTATATATGGAATAGGGCTCTGGTCTAAAGTAGTGCACTACATAGGGAATATGGCTCTGGTCTAAAGTAGTGCACTACATAGGGAATATGGCTCTGGTCTATAGTAGTGCACTATATATGGAATAGGGCTCTGGTCTAAAGTAGTGCACTATATATCCTCTCCCTCCTCCTCTTCTGGAATAGGGCTCTGGTCTAAAGTAGTGCACTCCACAGGAATAGGGCTCTGGTCTAAAGTAGTGCACTCCACAGGAATAGGGCTCTGGTCTAAAGTAGTGCACTCCACAGGGAATAGGGCTCTGGTCTAAAGTAGTGCACTGGTCTATAGTAGTGCACAGGGAATAGGGCTCTGGTCTAAAGTAGTGCACTATACAGGGAATAGGGCTCTGGTCTAAAGTAGTGCACTCCACAGGGAATAGGGCTCTGGTCTAAAGTAGTGCACTCCACAGGGAATAGGGCTCTGGTCTAAAGTAGTGCACTATATAGGGAATAGGGCTCTGGTCTAAAGTAGTGCACTCCACAGGGAATAGGGCTCTGGTCTAAAGTAGTGCACTCCACAGGGAATAGGGCTCTGGTCTAAAGTAGTGCACTCCACAGGGAATAGGGCTCTGGTCTAAAGTAGTGCACTCCACAGGGAATAGGGCTCTGGTCTAAAGTAGTGCACTCCACAGGGAATAGGGCTCTGGTCTAAAGTAGTGCACTCCACAGGGAATAGGGCTCTGGTCTAAAGTAGTGCACTCCACAGGGAATAGGGCTCTGGTCTAAAGTAGTGCACTCCACAGGGAATAGGGCTCTGGTCTAAAGTAGTGCACTCCACAGGGAATAGGGCTCTGGTCTAAAGTAGTGCACTACATAGGGAATAGGGTGCCATTTGGGATGCACACTGTCTTCCAGAGGTATAATGTAGAGAATGTTATACTGTGTTTCATATGATGTGTCTGTTGTTGATGTTGGAGCACCCAGAGTCCCACTCTATCCCTTGTTATAAGGACTTTATAATGCTGTTCAATTAACCACGAGTGCCATTCATCTACAATAGTGACTGAGATAGACATTGTACTAGAAACAGTATGTATTGTGTTAGTAGCCAGCCTGTCTGACTCTCTGTTTCCCTACTTCTGTCCTCTCATCCGTCCTCTCCCTCCTCCCCTTTCTCTACTGTCCTCTCCTTATCTCCCATCCTCCTCTCCTCTCCCATCCTCCCACTGTCCTCTCCCTCTCCTTATCTCCCATCCTACTGTATTCTCTCCTTATCTCCCATCATCCTCTCCTCTCCCATCCTCCTCTCCCATCCTACTGTCCTCTCATCCTCTCCTCTCCTTCTCCCCATCTCCCTGAACATCCTCTCATCCTTCTTCTCCTATCCTACTGTCTTCTCTATCATCTCATCCCCTCTCATTATCTCCCATCCTCCTCTCCTCTCCCGTCCTACTGTCCTCATCCTCTCCTCTCCCATCCTACCATCCTCTACTACTCTCTTCCTCCTCTCCCATCCTCTCCTCCTCCTCTCTTCTGTTTTCTCCCCTCTTGCTCCTCCTCTCCAGATTGAAGCTCACCTGGACACGCTGATCAACGAACAGGCTTCGTTCGTTCTGACCCGTGCTGGACTGAGTTACATCTACAGCTGTGTACAGCAGCACAGTCCAGAACAGGTCAGACTCACTCACTCACTCCTTTACACACCACACCACAATCCACACCACATACCACACACACAGAAATACATACCAGTAATATAGCAGCAGTAATATATAACAGTAATATAGCAGCAGTAATATATAACAGTAATATATAACAGTATTATATAACAGTATTATATAACAGTAATATATAACAGTAATATATAGCAGTAATATATAGCAGTAATATATAACAGTAATATAGCAGCAGTAATATATAACAGTAATATAGCAACAGTAATATATAACAGTATTATATAACAGTAATATAGCAGCAGTAATATATAACAGTAATATATAACAGTATTATATAACAGTATTATATAACAGTAATATATAACAGTAATATATAGCAGTAATATATAGCAGTAATATATAACAGTAATATAGCAGCAGTAATATATAATAGTAATATATAACAGTAATATAGCAGCAGTAATATAGCAGCAGTAATATATAACAGTATTATATATCAGTAATATAGCAGCAGTAATATATAACAGTAATATAGCAGCAGTAATATATAACAGTAATATATAACAGTATTATATAACAGTATTATATAACAGTAATATAGCAGCAGTAATATATAACAGTAATATATAGCAGCAGTAATATATAACAGTATTATATAACAGTAATATAGCAACAGTAATATATAACAGTATTATATATCAGTAATATAGCAGCAGTAATATATAACAGTAATATAGCAGCAGTAATATATAACAGTAATATATAACAGTATTATATAACAGTATTATATAACAGTAATATATAACAGTATTATATAACAGTAATATATAACAGTAATATATAACAGTAATATATAGCAGCAGTAATATATAACAGTAATGTATAACAGTATTATATAACAGTAATATAGCAGCAGTAATATAGCAGCAGTAATATATAACAGTATTATATAACATTAATATATCAGTAATATATAGCAGTAATATATAACAGTAATATAGCAGCAGTAATATATAACAGTAATATATAACAGTAATATATAACAGTATTATATAACAGTAATATATAGCAGCAGTAATATATAACAGTAATGTATAACAGTATTATATAACAGTAATATATAACAGTATTATATACCAGTAATATATAACAGTATTATATAACAGTGATATATAACAGTATTATAGCAGCAGTAATATAACAACAGTATTTTATAACAGTAATATAGCAGCAGTTATATAACAGTAATATAGCAGCAGTAATATAGCAGCAGTAATATAGCAACAGTAATATAGCAACAGTAATATATAACAGTAATATATAACAGTAATATATAACAGTAATATATAACAGTAATATAGCAGCAGTAATATATAACAGTAATATAGCAGCAGTAATATATAACAGTAATATATAACAGTAATATAGCAGCATTAATATATAACAGTAATATATAACAGTAATATAGCAGCAGTAATATATAACAGTAATTTAGCAGCAGTAATATATAGCAGTAATATAGCAGCAGTAATATATAACAGTAATATAGCAGCAGTATATATAGTATATAGTAATATAGCAGCAGTAATATATAATAGTAATATATAACAGTAATATAGCAGCAGTAATATATAACAGTAATATAGCAGCAGTAATATATAATAGTAATATATAACAGTAATATAGCAGCAGTAATATATATAACAGTAATTTAGCAGCAGTAATATGTAGCAGTAATATAGCAGCAGTAATATATAACAGTAATAGTAAGTAATAGCAGTAATATATAATAGTATATATAACAGTAATATAGTAGCAGTAATGTATAACAGTAATATATAACAGTAATATATAACAGTAATATAGCAGCAGTAATATATAACAGTAATATAGCAGCAGTAATATATAACAGTAATATAGCAGCAGTAATATATAACAGTAATATATAACAGTAATATAGCAGCAGTAATATATAACAGTAATATATAACAGTAATATATAACAGTAATATATAACAGTAATATATAACAGTAATATATAACAGTAATATATAACAGTAATATAGCAGCAGTAATATATAACAGTAATATATAACAGTAATATAGCAGCAGTAATATATAACAGTAATATATAACAGTAATATAGCAGCAGTAATATATAACAGTAATATAGCAGCAGTAATATATAACAGTAATATATAACAGTAATATATATCAGTAATATAGCAGCAAATCAAATCAAATTTATTTATATAGCCCTTCGTACATCAGCTGATATCTCAAAGTGCTGTACAGAAACCCAGCCTAAAACCCCAAACAGCAAGCAATGCAGGTGTAGATGCACGGTGGTTAGGAAAAACTCCCTAGAAAGGCCAAAACCTAGGAAGAAACCTAGAGAGGAACCAGGCTATGTGGGGTGGCCAGTCCTCTTCTGGCTGTGCCGGGTAGAGATTATAACAGAACATGGCCAAGATGTTCAAATGTTCATAAATGACCAGCATGGTCGAATAATAATAAGGCAGAACAGTTGAAACTGGAGCAGCAGCACGGCCAGGTGGACTGGGGCAGCAAGGAGTCATCATGTCAGGTAGTCCTGGGGCATGGTCCTAGGGCTCAGGTCCTCCGAGAGAGAGAAAGAAAGAGAATTAGAGAGAGCATATGTGGGGTGGCCAGTCCTCTTCCGGCTGTGCCGGGTGGAGATTGAACATCTTGGCCATGTTCTGTTATAAATGTTCATAAATGACCAGCATGGTCGAATAATAATAAGGTAGAACAGTTGAAACTGGAGCAGCAGCACGGCCAGATGGACTGGGGACAGCAAGGAGTCATCATGTCAGGTAGTCCTAGGGCATGGTCCTAGGGCTCAGGTCCTCCGAGAGAGAGAAGGAGAGAATTAGAGAACGCACACTTAGATTCACACAGGACACCGAATTGGACAGGAGAAGTACTCCAGATATAACAAACTGACCCCAGCCCCCCGACACATAAAATACTGCAGCATAAATACTGGAGGCTGAGACAGGAGGGGCCAGGAGACACTGTGGCCCTACCCGAGGACACCCCCGGACAGGGCCAAACAGGAAGGATATAACCCCACCCACTTTGCCAAAGCACAGCCCCCACACCACTAGAGGGATATCTTCAACCACCAACTTACCATCCTGAGACAAAGCTGATTATAGCCCGCAAAGATCTCCGCCATGGCACAACCCAAGGGGGGGTGCCAACCCAGACAGGATGACCACATCAGTGAATCAACCCACTCAGGTGACGCACCCCTTCCAGGGACGGCATGAGAGAGCCCCAGTAAGCCAGTGACTCAGCCCCTGTAATAGGGTTAGAGGCAGAGAATCCCAGTGGAAAGAGGGGAACCGGCCAGGCAGAGACAGCAAGGGTGGTTCGTTGCTCCAGAGCCTTTCCGTTAACCTTCCCACTCCTGGGCCAGACTACACTCAATCATATGACCCACTGAAGAGATGAGTCTTCAGTAAAGACTTAAAGGTTGAGACCGAGTTTGCGTCTCTGACATGGGTAGGCAGACCGTTCCATAAAAATGGAGCCCTATAGGAGAAAGCCCTGCCTCCAGCTGTTTGCTTAGAAATTCTAGGGACAATTAGGAGGCCTGCGTCTTGTGACCGTAGCGTACGTGTAGGTATGTACGGCAGGACCAAATCAGAGAGATAGGTAGGAGCAAGCCCATTTAATGCTTTGTAGTTTAGCAGTAAAACCTTGAAATCAGCCCTCGCTTTGACAGGAAGCCAGTGTAGGGAGGCTAGCACTGGAGTAATATGATCACATTTTTTGGTTCTAGTCAGGATTCTAGCAGCCGTATTTAGCACTAACTGAAGTTTATTTAGTGCTTTATCCGGGTAGCCGGAAAGTAGAGCATTGCAGTAGTCTAACCTAGAAGAGACAAAAGCATGGATAAATTTTTCTGAATAATTTTTGGACAGAAAGTTTCTGATTTTTGCAATGTTACGTAGATGGAAAAAAGCTGTCCTTGAAATGGTCTTGATATGTTCTTCAAAAGAGAGATCAGGGTCCAGAGTAACGCCGAGGTCCTTCACAGTTTTATTTGAGATGACTGTACAACCATTAAGATTAATTGTCAGATTCAACAGAAGATCTCTTTGTTTCTTGGGACCTAGAACAAGCATCTCTGTTTTGTCCGAGTTTAAAAGTAGAAAGTTTGCTGCCATCCACTTCCTTATGTCTGAAACACATGCTTCTAGCGAGGGCAATTTTGGGGCTTCACCATGTTTCATTGAAATGTACAGCTGTGTGTCATCCGCATAGCAGTGAAATATATAACAGAAGTAATATATAACAGTAATATAGCAGCAGTAATATATAACAGTAATATATAACAGTAATATAGCAGCAGTAATATATAACAGTAATATAGCAGCAGTAATATATAACAGTAATATATAACAGTAAAATAGCAGCGATAATATATAACAGTAATATATAACAGTAAAACAGCAACAGTAATATATAACAGTAATATATAACAGTAAAATAGCAGCAGTAATATATAACAGTAATATATAACAGTATTATATAACAGTAATATAGCTGCAGTTATATAACAGTAATATAGCTGCAGTTATATAACAGTAATATAGCAGCAGTAATATATAACAGTAATATAGCAGCAGTAATATATAACAGTAATATAGCAGCAGTAATATATAACAGTAATATAGCAGCAGTAATATATAACAGTAATATATAACAGTAATATAGCAGCAGTAATATATAACAGTAATATATAACAGTAATATAGCTGCAGTTATATAACAGTAATATAGCTGCAGTTATATAACAGTAATATAGCAGCAGTAATATATAACAGTAATATAGCAGCAGTAATATATAACAGTAATATAGCAGCAGTAATATATAACAGTAATATATAACAGTAATATAGCAACAGTAATATATAACAGTAATATATAACAGTAATATAGCAGCAGTAATATATTATAGTAATATATAACAGTAATATAGCAGCAGTAATGTATAACAGTAATTTAGCAGCAGTAATATAGCAGCAGTAATATATAATAGTAATATATAACAGTAATATAGCAGCAGTAATGTATAACAGTAATTTAGCAGCAGTAATATATAGCAGTAATATAGCAGCAGTAATATATAACAGTAATATAGCAGCAGTAATATAGCAGCAGTAATATATAACAGTAATATAGCAGCAGTAATATATAACAGTAATATATAACAGTAATATAGCAGCAGTAATATATAACAGTAATATATAACAGTAATATAGCAGCAGTAATATATAACGGTAATATATAACAGTAATGTAGCAGCAGTAATGTATAACATTAATATATAACAGTAATATAGCAGCAGTAATATATAGCAGTAATATATAACAGTAATATACAACAGTAATATATAACAGTAATATAGCAACAGTAATATATAACAGTAATATAGCAGCAGTAATATAGCAGCAGTAATATATAATATATAGCAGTAATATATAACAGTAATATACAACAGTAATATATAGCAGTAATATATAACAGTAATATATAGCAGTAATATATAACAGTAATATAGCAGCAGTAATATATAGCAGTAATATATAACAGTAATATATAGCAGTAATATATAACAGTAATATAACAGTAGTATATAACAGTAGTATATAACAGTAATATATAACAGTAATATATAACAGTAATATATAGCAGTAATATAGCAGCAGTAATATATAACAGTAATATATAACAGTAATATAGCAGCATTAATATATAACAGTAATATAACAACAGTAATATAACAACAGTAATATATAACAGTAATATATAACAGTAATATATAACAGTAATATAGCAGCAGTAATATATAACAGTAATATATAACAATAATATCTAACAGTAATATATAACAGTAATATAGCAACAGTAATATATAACAGTAATATATAACAGTAATATAGCAACAGTAATATATAACAGTAATATAGCAGCAGTAATATATAGCAGTAATATATAACAGTAATATATAACAGTAATATAGCAGCAGTAATATATAACAGTAATATATAGCAGTAATATAGCAGCAGTAATATATAACAGTAATATATAGCAGTAATATAGCAGCAGTTATATATAACAGTAATATATAACAGTAATATAGCAGCAGTAATATAGCAGCAGTAATATATAACAGTAAAATAGCAGCAGTAATATATAATAGTAATATATAACAGTAATATAGCAGCAGTAATATACAACAGTAATATATAGTAGTAATATATAACAGTAATATAGCAGCAGTAATATATAGCAGTAATATAAAACAGTAATACAGCAGCAGTAATATATAACAGTAATATAGCAGCAGTAATATATAATAGTAATATATAACAGTAATATATAACAGTAATATAGCAGCAGTAATATACAACAGTAATACATAGCAGTAATATATAACAGTAATATAACAACAGTAATATATAACAGTAATATAACAGTAGTATAGAACAGTAATATATAACAGTAATATAACAACAGTAATATATAACAGTAAATCAACAGCAGTAATATAACAGCAGTAATATAACAGTAATATATAACAGTAATATATAGCAGTAATATATAGCAGTAATATATAACAGTAATATAGCAGCAGTAATATAGCAGCAGTAATATAACAACAGTAATATATAACAGTAATATATAGCAGTAATATATAGCAGTAATTTATAGCAGTAGTATATAACAGTAATATATAACAGTAATATAACAGCAGTAATATATAACAGTAATATATAACAGTAATATATAACAGTAATATATAACAGTAATATATAACAGTAATATACAACAGTAAATATAACAGTAATATAGCAGCAGTAATATATAACAGTAATATATAGCAGTAATATAGCAGCAGTAATATATAATAGTAATATTGCAGCAGTAATATATAACAGTAATATACAACAGTAATATATAACAGTAATATAGCAGTAATATAACAGTAGTATAGAACAGTAATATATAACAGTAATATATAACAGTAATATAACAACAGTAATATATAACAGTAATATAACAACAGTAATATAACAACAGTAATATATAACAGTAATATATAGCAGTAATATAACAACAGTAATATATAACAGTAAGTATATAACAACAGTAATATATCAACAGTAATATATAACAGTAATATATAACAGTAATATATAACAGTAATATATTACAGTAATATAGCAGCAGTAATATATAGCAGTAATATATAACAGTAATATATAACAGTAATATAGTAGCAGTAATATATAACAGTAATATAACAACAGTAATATATAACAGTAATATAACAACAGTAATATATAACAGTAATATATAACAGTAATATAACAACAGTAATATATAACAGTAATATAACAACAGTAATATAACAACAGTAATATAACAACAGTAATATATAGCAGTAATATATAACAGTAATATATAACAGTAATATAGCAGCAGTAATATATAACAGTAATATATAGCAGTAATATAGCAGCAGTAATATATAACAGTAATATATAACAGTAATATATAGCAGTAATATATAACAGTAATATATAACAGTAATATAGCAGCAGTAATATACAACAGTAATATACAACAGTAATATATAACAGTAATATAGCAGCAGTAATATATACAGTAATATATAACAGTAATATAGCAGCAGTAATATACAACAGTAATATATAGCAGTAATATATAACAGTAATATAGCAGCAGTAATATAACAGTAATATAACAGTAATATATAACAGTAATATAACAACAGTAATATATAACAGTAATATACAACAGTAATATACAACAGTAATATATAACAGTAATATATAACAGTAGTATATAACAGTAGTATAACAACAGTAATATAACAACAGTAATATATAACAGTAATATATAACAGTAATATATAACAGTAATATATAACAGTAATATATAACAGTAATATAGCAGCAGTAATATATAACAGTAATATAACAACAGTAATATATAACAGTAATATATAACAGTAATATATAACAGTAATATAACAACAGTAATATATAACAGTAATATAACAACAGTAATATATAACAGTAATATATAACAGTAATATAACAACAGTAATATATAACAGTAATATAACAACAGTAATATAACAACAGTAATATAACAACAGTAATATAACAGTAATATATAACAGTAATATATAACAGTAATTTAGCAGCAGTAATATATAGCAGTAATATATAGCAGTAATATAGCAGCAGTAATATATAACAGTAATATATAACAGTAATATATAGCAGTAATATATAACAGTAATATATAACAGTAATATAGCAGCAGTAATATACAACAGTAATATACAACAGTAATATATAACAGTAATATAGCAACAGTAATATATAACAGTAATATATAACAGTAATATAGCAGCAGTAATATACAACAGTAATATATAGCAGTAATATAGCAGCAGTAATATAACAGTAATATAACAGTAGTATATAACATTAGTATAGAACAGTAATATATAACAGTAATATAACAACAGTAATATATAACAGTAATATATAACAGTAATATAACAACAGTAATATATAACAGTAGCAATATATAACAGTAATATATAGCAGTAATATATAGCAGTAATATATAGCAGTAATATATAACAGTAATATATAACAGTAATATAGCAGCAGTAATATATAACAGTAATATATGACAGTAATATATAACAGTAATATATAGCAGTTCTCTTTATTCTTCTTTTTGTTTCACCATTGTTTACATGATAACTCTGGAAGAGCTGTTGTCATGGTTACCACATGATTAGACTCTTAGTAAAGTAATTGTCTTGTCTGTCCGTCCATCATAGCACCAATGTCCTCTTCCGCTCAAGCAACATTCACAACCAACTGGTGGATTAGAATACGTTAGTTCATCAGTCTTAATTGGCCCAAGTGAGTTAATTTATTATTGATGTACAAATTAATTAACACATTCAAATTAATTCAGTGCAAATTTCATCAATTAGACAAAAGTTATTGACAAAATACAAGAGGGACAGCAAGTAAAGAGGATCTTTGGGACCTATGCCAAGTCTTTTCAGTCCCCTGAGGGGGAAAAGGTTTTGTCGTGTCCTCTTCACGACTGTCTTTGTGTGTTTGGACCTTGATAGTTTGTTGGTGATGTGGACACCAAGGAACTTGAAACTCTCGTCCCGCTTCACTACAGCCCTGTCGGTATTAATGGGGGGCCTATTCGACCCACCTTTTCCTGTAGTCTGCGATCAGCTCCTTTGTCTTGCACACATTGAGGGAGAGGTTGTTGTCCTGGCACCACACTGTCAGGTCTCTGACCTCCTCCCTATAGTCTGTCTCATTGTTGTCGGTGATCAGGCCTACAACTGTTGTGTTGTCAGCAAACTAAATGATGGTGTTGGAGTCGTGTTTGGCCACGCAGTCGTGGGAGTACAGGAAGGAGCTAAGCACACACCCCTGAGGGGCCCCTGTGTTGAGGATCAGCGTGGCAGATGTGTTGATACCTACCCTGGCAACAGTAATATAGCAACAGTAATATAGCAACAGTAATATAGCAACAGTAATATATAACAGTAATATATAACAGTAATACACTGCTCAAAAAAATAAAGGGAACACTTAAACAACACAATGTAACTCCAAGTTAATCACACTTACGTGAAATCAAACTGTCCACTTAGGAAGCAACACTGACAATACATTTCACATGCTGTTCTGCAAATGGTATAGACAACAGGTGGAAATTATAGGCAATGAGCAAGACACCCCCAATAAAGGAGTGGTTCTGCAGGTGGTGACCACAGACCACTTCTCAGTTCCTATGCTTCCTGGCTGATGTTTTGGTCACTTTTGAATGCTGGCGGTGCTTTCACTCTAGTGGTAGCATGAGACGGAGTCTACAACCCACACAAGTGACTCAGGTAGTGCAGCTCATCCAGGATGGAACATCAATGAGAGCTGTGACAAGATGGTTTGCTGTGTCTGTCAGCTTAGTGTCCAGAGCATGGAGGCGCTACCAGGAGACAGGCCAGTACATCAGGAGACGTGGAGGAGGCCGTAGGAGGGCAACAACCCAGCAGCAGGACCGCTACCTCCGCCTTTGTGCAAGGAGGAGCAGGAGGAGCACTGCCAGAGCCCTGCAAAATGACCTCCAGCAGGCCACAAATGTGCATGTGTCTGCTCAAACGGTCAGAAACAGACTCCATGAGGGTGGTATGAGGGCCCAACGTCCACAGGTGGGGGTTGTGCTTACAGCCCAACACCGTGTAGGACGTTTGGCAGAGAACACCAACACTGGCAAATTCGCCACTGGCGCCATGTGCTCTTCACAGATGAAAGCAGGTTCACACTGAGCACATGTGACAGTCTGGAGACGCCGTGGAGAACGTTCTGCTACCTGCAACATCCTCCAGCATGACCGGTTTGGCAGTGGGTCAGTCATGGTGTGGTGTAGCATTTCTTCGGGGGGACGCACAGCCCTCCATGTGCTCGCCAGAGGTAGCATGACTGCCATTAGGTACCGAGATGAGATCCTCAGACCCCTTGTGAGACCATATGCTCGTGCGGTTGGCCCTGGGTTCCTCCTAATGCAAGACAATGCTAGACCTCATGTGGCTGGAGTGTGTCAGCAGTTCCTGCAAGAGGAAGGCATTGATGCTATGGACTGGCCCGCCCGTTCCCCAGACCTGAATCCAATTGAGCACATCTGGGACATCATGTCTCGCTCCATCCACCAACACCACGTTGCACCACAGACTGTCCAGGAGTTGGCGGAAGCTTTAGTCCAGGTCTGGGAGGAGATCCCTCAGGAGACCATCCGCCACCTCATCAGGAGCATGCCCAGGCGTTGTAGGGAGGTCATACAGGCACGTGGAGGCCACACACACTACTGAGCCTCGTTTTGACTTGTTTTAAGGACATTACATCAAAGTTGGATCAGCCTGTAGTGTTTTTTTCCACTTTCATTTTGAGTGTGAGTCCAAATCCAGACCTCCACGGGTTGATACATTTGATTTCCATTGATAATTTTATTGTGATTTTGTTGTCAGCAGATTCAACTATGAAGAGAAAAAGTATTTAAGAATATTTCATCCATTCAGATCTAGGATGTGTTATTTTAGTGTTCCCTTTATTTTTTGAGCAGTGTGTATAACAGTAATATATAACAGTAATATAGCAGCAGTAATATATAACAGTAATATAGCAACATTAATATAGTAACAGTAATATAGCAGCAGTAATATATAACAGTAATATATAACAGTAATATAGCAGCAGTAATATATAACAGTAATATATAACAGTAATATATAACAGTAATATATAACAGTAGTAATATATAACAGTAGTATAGCAGCAGTAATATATAACAGTAATATAGCAGCAGTAATATATAACAGTAATATATAACAGTAATATATAACAGTAATATAGCAGCAGTAATGACACACATATGCAATGAGGAAAGAAGGCTAATAGTATGACACACATATGCAATGAGGAAAGAAGGCTAATATTTTCACTATTTTAATTTTACTTGGAAGCACAGAGCGAGACCTACATTTCATCATCTCTTGTTAGGTCCCCCCCCTCCCACGTTGTGTTGCTGTGGCCCTCTGCTGCTCTCACATTCGCTGTGTGCATTTCTTGTGTTTCGCTGTGTTTCAGGGGCCTCTGTCTAACCTCCCAGCATGGACAGCTCCTCTCTGAAAGCATCGATGGTGAGTTTGCTACACCTAAACACTACTATATTCACATGGAGAGGGAGGAGGAGGGAGGTGGAATGAGGGAGGAGGAGGAGAGGGAGGAGGGGAGAGGGAGTTGGAGGAGGTGGGATTAGGGAGAGGAGGAGAGTGAGAGGGAGGAGGAGGAGAGGGAGGAGGGAGAAGGACGAGGGGAGGAGGTGGGATTAGGGAGAGGGAGGAGGAGGAGGTTGGATTAGGGAGAGAGAGGAGGAGAGGGGGGGAGGAGGAGGGGGGATTAGGGAGAGAGAGGAGGAGGTGGGGGGAGGAGGAGGAGAAGGAGGAGAGGGAGGAGGAGGTGGGATTAGGGAGAGGGAGGAGGAGGGATTAGGGAGAGGGAGGAGGAGGAAGAGAGGAGGAAGTGGGATTAGGGAGAAGGAGGGAGGAGGAGGGGAGAGGGAGGAGGTGGGATTAGGAGGGAGGAGGAGAAGAGGGAGGGTGGGATTAGGGAGAGGGAGGAGGTGGGATTAGGGAGAGGAGGAGGAGGAGATGGAGGAGAGGGAGGAGGGAGGAGATGAAGGAGGAGGAGAGGGAGGTGGGATTAGGGAGGAGGAAGAGAGGGAGGAGGTGGGATTAGGGAGAGGGAGGAGGAGGAGGTGGGATTAGGGTGAGGGAGGAGGAGGAGAGGGAGGAGGAGGTGGGATTAGGGAGAGGGAGGAGGAGAGGGAGGAGGGAGAGGGAGGTGGGATTATGGATAGGGATTCAGAGAGGGAGGCGGAGGAGGAGGAGAGGGAGGTGGGATTAGGGAGAGGGAGGAGGAGGGAGGGAGGAGGAGGAGGTGGGATTAGGGAGAGGGAGGAGGAGGAGGTGGGATTAGGGAGAGGGAGGTGGGATTAGGGGAGAGGGAGGAGGGGGGGGTGGGATTAGGGAGGGAGGTGGGATTAGGGAGAGGGAGGTGGGATTAGGGAGATGGAGGAGGAGAGGAGGTGGGATTAGGGAGAGGAGGAGGAAGAGAGTGAGGAGGAGGAGGAGAGGGAGGAGGAGAGGGAGGAGGAGGAGATGGAGGAGAGGGAGGTGGGATTAGGGAGGAGGAAGAGAGGGAGGAGGGTGGGATTAGGAGAGGGAGAGGGAGGAGGGTGGGATTAGGGTGAGGGAGTAGGAGGAGAGGGAGGAGGAGGTGGGATTAGGGAGAGGGAGGAGGAGGAGGAGGAGAGGGAGGTGGGATTATGGATAGGGATTCGGGAGAGGGAGACGGAGGAGGTGAGAGGGAGGTGGGATTGGGGAGAGGGAGGAGGAGGAGGTGGAATTAGGGAGGAGGTGGGATTAGGGAGAGGGAAGAGGAGGAGGTGGGATTAGGGAGAGGGAGGTGGGATTAGGGAAAGGGAGGAGGAGGAGAGGGAGGTGGAAGAGAGGGGGAGGAGGAGGAGGTGGGATTAGGGAGAGGGAGGAGGAGGAGGAGAGCGAGGTGGGATTAGGATTTGGGAGAGGGAGGGGAAGAGGAGAGGGAGGATTAAGGAGAGGGAGGAGGAAAAGGGGGAGGATTAGGGAGGGGTAGGAGGAGAGGGAGAGTAGGAGTCAAACTGGTTCTGTTTCTCTCAGGTGTTAATATTGGGTAAGCGTGAAAGTTAAAGATTCACTCTTGAGTTTGACAGTTATGACTAAACATTGGCATTTATTTTCTCTCTCCCTCTTTCTCCTCCTCAGACCCAGTTTGATCGTTACCTGTCTTCTCCTGATACCATGGTGATGTCTCAACTCAACTTCCTCCTCAGTGCTGCCATCAAGTGAGTCCTCCTTCCATAAGATAAAACCAGATCAAATTAAAGACGAGGTCATGAAAACATTACAAGGTTGACGCTCGGAAGTTTACATACACCTTAGCCAAATACATTTAAACTCAGTTTTTCACATATTCCTGACATTTTAATCCTAGTAAAAATTCCCTGTTTTAATAGGTCAGTTAGGATCACCACTTTATTTTAAGAATGTGAATGTCAGAATAGTAGTAGAGGATTATTTATTTCAGCTTTTATTTCTTCCTCACATTCCCAGTGGGTCAGAAGTTTACATGCACCAATTAGTATTTGGTAGCATTGCCTTTAAATTGTTTAACTTGGTTCAAGTGTATAATAATAAGTGCACCAGTCCCTCCTGCAGCAAAGCACCCCCACAACATGATGCTGCCACCCCGTGCTTCACGGTTGGGATGGTGTTCTTCGGCTTGCAAGCCCCCCCTTTTTCCTCCAAACATAACGATGGTCATTATGGCCAAAATGTATATTTTTGTTTCATCAGACCAGAGGACTTCTTCAAAAAGTACGATCTTTGTCCCCATGTGCAGTTGCAAACCGTAGTCTGTTTTTTTATGGCGGTTTTGGAGCAGTGGCTTCTTCCGCTGAGCGGCCTTTGAGGTTATGTTATTATAGGACTTGTTTAACTGTGGATATAGATGCTTCTGTACCTGTTTCCTGCAGCATCTTCACAAGGTCCTTTGCAGTTGTTTTGGGATTGATTTGCACTTTTTCGCACCAAAGTAATGCTCATCTCTAGGAGACAGAACGAGTCTCCTTCCTGGAGCGGTATGACGGCTGCGGGTGTTTATACTCTGCGTACTATTGTTTGTCCAGATTAAAGTGGCACCTTCAGGCATTTCCAAATTGTTCCCAAGGATGAACCAGACTTTTCTGAGGTTTTGGCTGATTTCTTTGATTTTCCCATGATGTCAAGCAAAGAGGCACTGAGTTTGAAGGTAGGCCTTGAAATACATCCACAGGTACACCTCCTATTGACTGAAATTATGTTAATTAGCCTATCAGAAACTTCTAAAGCCATGACATCATTTTCTGGAATATTCCAAGCTGTTTAAAGGCACAGTCAACTTAGTGTATGTAAACTTCTGACCTACTGAATTGTGATACAGTGAATTATATGAAATAATCTGTCTGTAAACAATTGTTTGGAAAAAATTACTTGTGTCTTGTACAAAGTAGATGTCCTAACTGACTTGCCAAAACTATAGTTTGTTAACATTGAATTATGGAGTGGTTGAAGAATGAGTTTTAATGACTCCAACCTAAGTGTATGTAAACTAGTTTTAATGACTCCAACCTATGTGTATGTAAACTTCTGACTTCAACTGTATGTGGGCCCTCTTATTTGAATCAGTGTTGATCTTTGGTTTCCAAGGCTGGAGGCCAGAATGTCTAAACTTGCTATGACTAATCCCTTTTGTTTTAGTTCTATCTACTGCAAGGCTCTCCATGAGGTTCAGTACCACTAACATAGGAAAGGAGCCCAGTACTGCTAGCTTAACTTCTTTAAGTGCTGAGCAATCCCGGATTCGGGATTCTATTTATAGCCTCAACCTCATTAGCATAACGCAACGTTAACTATTCATGAAAATCGCAAATGAAATGAAATAAATATATTTGCTCTCAAGCTTAGACTTTTGTTAACAACACTGTCATCTCAGATTTTCAAAATATGCTTTTTCAACCATAGCTAAACAAGCATTTGTGTAAGAGTATTGATAGCTAGCATAGCTATTAGCCTAGAATTCAGCCAGCAACATTTTCACAAAAACAAGAAAAATCATTCAAATAAAATCATTTACCTTTGAAGAACTTCAGATGTTTTCAATGAGGAGACTGTTAGATAGCAAATGTTCAGTTTAAAAAACATTATTTGTGTAGGACAAATCGCTCCGTTTTGTTCACGTTTGGCTATGAAAAAACCTGTATCCAGTTATAGCCTCAAGCTCATTAGCATATCAACGTTAACTATTTATGAAAATCGCAA
Organism: Oncorhynchus masou masou; assembly: GCF_036934945.1. Classification (NCBI taxonomy): domain Eukaryota; kingdom Metazoa; phylum Chordata; class Actinopteri; order Salmoniformes; family Salmonidae; genus Oncorhynchus; species Oncorhynchus masou. The sequence goes on from NW_027009758.1 coordinate 39,964, forward strand.
ATGAAATGAAATGAATGTGCTAGCTCTCAAGCTTAGCCTTTTCTTAACAACACTGTCATCTCAGATTTTCAAAATATGCTTTGAACCATAGCAAATCAAGCATTTGTGTAAGAGTATTGCAAGCTAGCTTAGCATTTGCGCAGCATTTAGCACGCAACATTTTCACAAAAACCAGATAACCAAATAAATAAAATC
>NW_027009759.1:0-10000 GCF_036934945.1 Oncorhynchus masou masou
GCTGTTTAAATAATTGTTCAGCAGTTTTATGGCTCGGGGTAGAAGCTGAGTTCAGGGTGTTATCCTCAACATATTCTACAACCCCCATATTAGAATGGAACATGGTTAGATTAGTCCTATCACCTTGTCCCGTGCCCATTGGATGGTGTGTTCTATAACAACCAGTTAGATTAGTCCTATCACCTTGTCCCGTGCCCATTGGATGGTGTGTTCTATAACAACCAATTAGATTAGTCCTATCACCTTGTCCCGTGCCCATTGGATGGTGTGTTCTATAACAACCAATTAGATTAGTCCTATCACCTTGTCCCTTGCCCATTGGATGGTGTGTTCTATAACAACCAATTAGATTAGTCCTATCACCTTGTCCCGTGCCCATTGGATGGTGTGTTCTAAAACAACCAATTAGATTAGTCCCATCACCTTGTCCCGTTGCCCATTGGATGGTGTGTTCTATAACAACCAATTAGATTAGTCCTATCACCTTGTCCCTTGCCCATTGGATGGTGTGTTCTATGACAACCAGTTAGATTAGTCCTATCACCTTGTCCCTTGCCCATTGGATGGTGTGTTCTATAACAACCAATTAGATTAGTCCTATCACCTTGTCCCGTGCCCATTGGATGGTGTGTTCTATAACAACCAGTTAGATTAGTCCTATCACCTTGTCCCAGTTAGATTGCCCATTGGATGGTGTGTTCTATAACAACCAATTAGATTAGTCCTATCACCTTGTCCCGTGCCCATTGGATGGTGTGTTCTATAACAACCAATTAGATTAGTCCTATCACCTTGTCCCTTGCCCATTGGATGGTGTGTTCTATAACAACCAGTTAGATTAGTCCTATCACCTTGTCCATTGGATGGTGTCCCATTGGATGCCCATTGGATGGTGTGTTCTATAACAACCAATTAGATTAGTCCTATCACCCTGTCCCGATTGCCCATTGGATGGTGTGTTCTATAACAACCAATTAGATTAGTCCTATCACCTTGTCCCTTGCCCATTGGATGGTGTGTTCTATAACAACCAATTAGATTAGTCCTATCACCTTGCCCATTGGATGGTGTGTTCTATAACAACCAATTAGATTAGTCCTATCACCTTGTCCCTTTGCCCATTGGATGGTGTGTTCTATAACAACCAATTAGATTAGTCCTATCACCTTGTCCCGTGCCCATTGGATGGTGTGTTCTATAACAACCAATTAGATTAGTCCTATCACCTTGTCCCCATTGGATGGTGTGTTCTATAACAACCAATTAGATTAGTCCTATCACCTTGTCCCTTTGCCCATTGGATGGTGTGTTCTATAACAACCAATTAGATTAGTCCTATCACCTTGTCCCGTGCCCATTGGATGGTGTGTTCTATAACAACCAATTAGATTAGTCCTATCACCTTGTCCCGTGCCCATTGGATGGTGTGTTCTATAACAACCAATTAGATTAGTCCTATCACCTTGTCCCTTGCCCATTGGATGGTGTGTTCTATAACAACCAATTAGATTAGTCCTATCACCTTGTCCCGTGCCCATTGGATGGTGTGTTCTATAACAACCAATTAGATTAGTCCCATCACCTTGTCCCTTGCCCATTGGATGGTGTGTTCTATAACAACCAATTAGATTAGTCCTATCACCTTGCCCATTGGATGGTGTGTTCTATAACAACCAATTAGATTAGTCCTATCACCTTGTCCCGTGCCCATTGGATGGTGTGTTCTATAACAACCAATTAGATTAGTCCCATCACCTTGTCCCGTGCCCATTGGATGGTGTGTTCTATAACAACCAATTAGATTAGTCCTATCACCTTGTCCCGTGCCCATTGGATGGTGTGTTCTATAACAACCAGTTAGATTAGTCCTATCACCTTGTCCGTGCCCATTGGATGGTGTGTTCTATAACAACCAATTAGATTAGTCCTATCACCTTGTCCCGTGCCCATTGGATGGTGTGTTCTATAACAACCAATTAGATTAGTCCTATCACCTTGTCCCTGCCCATTGGATGGTGTGTTCTATAACAACCAATTAGATTAGTCCTATCACCTTGTCCCGTGCCCATTGGATGGTGTGTTCTATAACAACCAATTAGATTAGTCCTATCACCTTGTCCCGTGCCCATTGGATGGTGTGTTCTATAACAACCAATTAGATTAGTCCCATCACCTTGTCCCGTGCCCATTGGATGGTGTGTTCTATAACAACCAATTAGATTAGTCCTATCACCTTGTCCGTGCCCATTGGATGGTGTGTTCTATAACAACCAATTAGATTAGTCCCATCACCTTGTCCCAGTTAGATTAGTTGCCCATTGGATGGTGTGTTCTATAACAACCAATTAGATTAGTCCTATCACCTTGTCCCGTGCCCATTGGATGGTGTGTTCTATAACAACCAATTAGATTAGTCCTATCACCTTGTCCCGTGCCCATTGGATGGTGTGTTCTATAACAACCAATTAGATTAGTCCTATCACCTTGTCCCGTGCCCATTGGATGGTGTGTTCTATAACAACCAATTAGATTAGTCCTATCACCTTGTCCCGTGCCCATTGGATGGTGTGTTCTATAACAACCAATTAGATTAGTCCTATCACCTTGTCCCTGTGCCCATTGGATGGTGTGTTCTATAACAACCAATTAGATTAGTCCTATCACCTTGTCCCGTGCCCATTGGATGGTGTGTTCTATAACAACCAATTAGATTAGTCCTATCACCTTGTCCGTGCCCATTGGATGGTGTGTTCTATTAACAACCAATTAGATTAGTCCTATCACCTTGTCCGTGCCCATTGGATGGTGTGTTCTATGACAGCAGGGAAAGACTTCAGGGTGCAGAATGGAATCTCCTCTTCTGGTGGGTCCCTCTGTCAATACGCAGAGATGTGGACATTCAGAAACACATCTGGTTACATGGCTGGTACGCGAGAGAGAGACAGACGGGCAGGCAGAGGCAGGCAGACAGACAGAGAGACAGACAGGCAGGCAGACAGTACATGGTTGGTACGGAGAGAGAGAGACAGACAGACAGACAGAGACAGGCAGAGAGGCAGACAGACAGTACATGGTTGGTACGGAGAGAGAGAGAAAAGAGAGACAGACAGACAGACAGACAGACAGACAGACAGACAGACAGACAGTACATGGTTGGTACGGAGAGAGAGAGACAGACAGGCAGGCAGAGATGCAGACAGACAGACAGACAGACAGTACATGGCTGGTACGACGAGAGAGAGACAGACAGGCAGGCAGAGGCAGGCAGACAGACAGAGAGACAGACAGGCAGGCAGACAGTACATGGTTGGTACGGAGAGAGAGAGACAGACAGACAGAGACAGGCAGAGAGGCAGACAGACAGTACATGGTTGGTACGGAGAGAGAGAGAAAAAGAGAGACAGACAGACAGACAGACAGACAGACAGACAGTACATGGTTGGTACGGAGAGAGAGAGACAGACAGACAGACAGACAGACAGACAGACAGACAGACAGACAGACAGAGACAGACAGTACATGGCTGTTGTAAGACTCGGGTCAGGTTGGGCACGATGATCTCCGTGTGTCCTTTGGTTCCCATGGTACCGGAATCCAGAAGAGCCTTCTGATTGGATACACTGCGGCTGCATGGGAAAACCAGATCAGAGAGAACATGAAACATGATCAACTAGTGTTGGTTAATAATCCCAGTTTATACTCTGCCTCCCTCAATTTAAAAGGAAAACATGATTTACCCCTGAGGTCACGTGAGTCTGCAACAACAATATACCAACATACATATATTATATTATATATATATATATAAAATATACCAACACACCACAGCTATTCACTCTCACCATAACCCCCCTCAATATACCAACATATATATATATAAAATATACCAACACACCACAACTATTCACTCTCACCATAACCCCCCCCTCAATATACCAACACACCACAACTATTCACTATCACCATAACCCCCCTCAATATACCAACACACCACAACTATTCACTATCACCATAACCTCCCTCAATATACCAACACACTACAACTATTCACTATCACCATAACCCCCCTCAATATACCAACACACCACAACTATTCACTATCACCATAACCCCCCTCAATATACCAACAACACCACAACTATTCACTATCACCATAACCCCCCTCAATATACCAACACACCACAACTATTCACTATCACCATAACCCCCCTCAATATACCAACAACACCACAACTATTCACTATCACCATAACCCCCCCTCAATATACCAACACACCACAACTATTCACTATCACCATAACCCCCCTCAATATACCAACACACCACAACTATTCACTATCACCATAACCCCCCTCAATATACCAACATATATATATATAATATACCAACACACCACAACTATTCACTATCACCATAACCCCCCCCTCAATATACCAACATATAAATTTATAAAATATACCAACACACCACAACTATTCACTATCACCATAACCCCCCTCAATATACCAACATATATATATATAATATACCAACACACCACAACTATTCACTATCACCATAACACCCCTCAATATACCAACATATATATATATATATAAAATATACCAACACACCACAACTATTCACTATCACCATAACCCCCTCAATATAACAACACACCACCAACATATATATATATAAAATATAACAACACACCACAACTATTCACTATCACCATAACCCTCAATATACCAACACACCACAACTATTCACTCTCACCATAACCCCCTCAATATACCAACATATATATATATATATATATATATAATATACCAACACACCACAACTATTCACTATCACCATAACAACTCCCCCCTCACCTGTCGACGTATCTACGAGCCTCTACATTGTCCAGCGCCGTGACAACCAGGTTTAGGCGGGAGTAGAACAGGTCGTTGTAGACCCCCTCGGTGGCAGGACACACCTTGTTGAGGTGAGCGTCTACCTGCATCTCTGGGTTGATCTCCAAGGTCGCTATGGCTGCTGTGGTGCTCTTAGGTTTCTGATGGAGGGAGGGAGGGAGGAGGGAGGGAGGGAGGGGCAGCGGGAGGGAGGCAGAGGGAGGCAGAGGGAGGCAGAGAGAGAGAGAGAGGAGAGGGAGGGAGGGAGAAGCAGAAGGAGGGAGAGAGGGAGAGACAGAGAGACAGAGACGGAGGGAGGGGCATGGGAGGGAGAAAGAGGCAGAAGGAGGGAGAGAGAGGAGGGAGCGGGAGGGAGAGGAAGGAGGGAGCGGGAGGGAGGAGGGAGGGGAGGGAGGGAGGCAGCGGGAGGGAGAGAGAGAGGCAGCGGGAGGGAGAGAGAGAGGCAGAAGGAGGGAGGGAGGGAGGGAGGGGAGGGAGGGAGGGAGGGAGGGAGGGAGGGAGGGAGGGAGGGAGGGAGGGAGGGAGGGAGGAGGGAGGGAGGGAGGGAGGGAGGGAGGGAGGGAGGGAGGGAGGGAGGGAGGGAGGGAGAGAAGGAGGCAGCGGGAGGGGAGAGAGAGGAGGCAGCGGGAGGGAGAGAGAGCAGAGAGGCAGAGGGAGGGAGGGAGGGAGGGAGGAGGGAGGGAGGGAGGGAGGGAGGGAGGGAGGGAGGGAGGGAGGGAGGGGCAGAAGGAGGGAGGGGCAGAAGGAGGGAGGAGAGGGAGGAGGGGGAGAGAGAGGCAGAAGGAGGGAGGGATATGGGGAGGGAGGGAGGGATATGGGAGGGAGGGGCAGAAGGAAGGAGGGAGGGAGGGAGGGATATGGGAGGAGGGGAGAGGAGGGAGAGAGGAGGGGAGAGAGAGGCAGGAGGAGGAGGGAGGAGAGGGAGGGAGGGAGGATGGGATGGAGAGAGGGGCAGGAGGAGGGAGGGAGGGAGGGAGGGAGGGAGGGAGGGAGGGAGGGAGGGAGGGAGGGAGGGAGGGAGGGGGAGGGAGGGAGGGAGGGAGGGAGGGAGGGAGGGAGAGGCAGAAGGAGGCAGAAGGAGGCAGAAGGAGGCAGCAGGAGGAGAGAGAGAGGCAGGAAGGAGGGAGGGAGGGAGGGAGGGAAGGGCATGGGAGGGAGAGAGGGGCAGAAGGAGGGAGAGAGAGGCAGAAGGAGAGAGAGAAGGAGGCAGCGGGAGGGAGAGAGGGGCAGAAGGAGGAGAGAGAGGCAGCGGGAGGGAGAGAGGGAGGGATATGGGATGGAGAGAGGGGCAGAAGGAGGGAGGGAGGGAGGGAGGGGCAGAAGGAGGGAGAGAGAGGCAGCGGGAGGGAGAGAGGGGCAGAAGGAGAGAGAGAGGCAGGAGGAGGGAGAGAGGGAGGGATATGGGATGGAGAGAGGGGCAGAAGGAGGCAGCGGGAGGGAGGAGAGAGGCAGAAGGAGGGAGAGAGGCAGGAGGAGGGAGAGAGAGGGAGAGAGGGAGGGATATGGGATGGAGAGAGGGGCAGAAGGAGGGAGGGAGGGAGGGAGGGGCAGAAGGAGGGAGAGAGAGGCAGAAGGAGGGAGAGAGGCAGAAGGAGGGAGGGAGGGAGGGAGGGAGGAGGAAATGGGAGGGAGAGAAATGGGAGGGGAGAGAGGCAGAAGGAGGGAGAGAGAGAGGCAGAAGGAGGGAGGGAGGGAGGGAGGAGGGAGGGAGGGAGGGAGGGAGGGAGGGAGGGGCAGAAGGAGGGAGGGAGAGGGAGAAGGAGGGAGGGAGGGAGGGAGGGAGGGAGGGAGGGAGGGAGGGAGGGGGCAGAAGGAGGGAGAGAGAGGCAGAAGGGAGGGGGAGAGAGAGGCAGAAGGGGGAGGGAGGGAGGGAGGGAGGGAGGGAGGGAGGGAGGGAGGGAGGGAGGGAGGGAGGGAGGGAGGGAGGGAGGGAGGGAGGGAGGGAGGGAGGGAGGGAGGGGCAGAAGGAGGGAGAGAGAGGCAGAAGGAGGGAGGGAGGGAGGGAGGGAGGGAGGGAGGGAGGGGGCAGAAGGAGGGAGAGAGAGGCAGAAGGAGGGAGGGAGGGAGGGAGGGAGGGAGGGGGGAGGGAGGGGCAGAAGGAGGGAGAGGGAGAGAGAGAAGGAGGCAGCGGGAGGAGAGAGAGAGGCAGAAGGAGGGGGAGGGAGGGAGGGAGGGAGGGAGGGAGGGAGGGAGGGAGGGAGGGAGGGGAGGGAGGGGCATGGGAGGGAGAGAGAGACAGAAGGAGGGAGAGGGGAGAGAGAGAAGGAGGCAGCGGGGGAGAGAGAGAGGCAGAAGGAGGGAGGGAGGGAGGGAGGGAGGGAGGGAGGGAGGGAGGGAGGGAGGGAGGGAGGGAGGGAGGGAGGGAGGGAGGGAGGGAGGGAGGGGGAGGGAGGGAGGGGCAGAAAGAGGGAGGGAGGGAGGGAGGGAGGGAGGGAGGGAGGGAGGGAGGGAGGGAGGGAGGGAGGGAGGGAGGGAGGGAGGGAGGGAGAGGCAGAAGAGGGAGGGGAGAGAGAGAAGGAGGCAGAGGGAGGGAGGCAGATGGAGGGAGGCAGATGGAGAGAGGCAGGGAGGCAGAGGGAGGGAGGCAGGGAGGCAGAGGGAGGGAGGCAGGGAGGCAGAGGGGGGAAGGGAGGGAGGCAGAGAGGGAGGCAGAGGGAGGAAGGGAGGGAGGCAGAGAGGGAGGCAGAGAGGGAGGCAGAGAGGGAGGCAGAGGGAGGGAGGGAGGCAGGCAGAGGGAGGAAGGGTCAGACAAGTTATTATGTGGACAAAACTTATAAGGGATGATGATTAATAAAAGATGGTCTCTCTGTGTGTGTGTGTGTGTGTGTGTGTGTGTGTGTGTGTGTGTGTGTGTGTGTGTGTGTGTGTGTGTGTGTGTGTGTGTGTGTGTGTGTGTGTGTGTGTGTCTGACCTGTATGTGCTGAGATCTGAAGAGGAACTGTCTGTTGAGGTTGGACTTCTCTATCAGGTCTGGGTCCGTCACACACACCTGGGGAAAAGGTAATCAATCAATCGACTAATCAAACACACACCTTAACTAATGAATTTACCAATCAATTAACTAATCAGTCTGTCAGGCACACGTGGTGGCCATAGACGAGAACAGGTAATAAACAAAATCAACCAATCCCTACCTCTCCTGAGCTCTTGGCCAATCCCACTCCCAGCAGGGCAAAGTTCTTGAGCATCTCACAGCCAATGGCTCCACAGCCCACCTGGAGAAGACACCACCCCCACAGCCCTCTGTCATCAACGACACCCTCAGTCCCTTCAAACCATCCTTCCTTCCTTCCTTCCTTCAGGTAAACTGTCATCAACTACACCCTCAGTCCCTTCAAACCATCCTTCCTTCCTTCCTTCCTTCCTTCCTTCCTTCAGGTAAACTGTCATCAACTACATCCTCAGTCCCTTCAAACCATCCTTCCTTCCTTCCTTCCTTCCTTCCTTCCTTCCTTCCTTCCTTCCTTCCGGTAAACTGTCATCAACAACACCCTCAGTCCCTTCAAACCATCCTTCCTTCCTTCCTTCCTTCCTTCCTTCCTTCCTTCAGGTAAACTGTCATCAACTACACCCTCAGTCCCTTCAAACCATCCTTCCTTCCTTCCTTCCTTCCTTCCTCCTTCCTTCCTTCCTTCCTTCCGGTAAACTGTCATCAACAACACCCTCAGTCCCTTCAAACCATCCTTCCTTCCTTCCTTCCTTCCTTCCTTCCTTCCTTCCTTCCTTCCTTCCTTCCTTCCTTCCTTCCTTCCTTCCTTCCTTCAGGTAAACTGTCATCAACTACACCCTCAGTCCCTTCAAACCATCCTTCCTTCCTTCCTTCCTTCCTTCCTTCCTTCCTTCCTTCCTTCCTTCAGGTAAACTGTCATCAACAACACCCTCAGTCCCTTCAAACCATCCTTCCTTCCTTCCTTCCTTCCTTCCTTCCTTCCTTCCTTCCTTCCTTCCTTCAGGTAAACTGTCATCAACTACACCCTCAGTCCCTTCAAACCATCCTTCCTTCCTTCCTTCCTTACTTCCTTCCTTCCTTCCTTCAGGTAAACTGTCATCAACTACACCCTCAGTCCCTTCAAACCATCCTTCCTTCCTTCCTTCCTTCCTTCCTTCCTTCAGGTAAACTGTCATCAACTACACCCTCAGTCCCTTCAAACCATCCTTCCTTCCTTCCTTCCTTCCTTCCTTCCTTCCTTCCTTCCTTCAGGTAAACTGTCATCAACTACACCCTCAGTCCCTTCAAACCATCCTTCCTTCCTTCAGCTAAACTGTCCAAAGTCTGACACACTGATTTGGGACAGACCATCAAACAGTGTAGGTTGTTATAGTGTGGGTTGTAACAGTGTGGGTTGTGACAGCGTGGGTTGTGACAGCGTGGGTTGTAACAGCGTGGGTTGTAACAGCGTGGTTGTAACAGCGTGGGCTGAGACAGTAGTGGGTTGTAACAGAGTGGGTTATAACAGTGTGGGTTGTAACAGCGTGGGCTGAGACAGGTGTGGGTTGTAACAGTGTGGGTTGTAACAGTGTGGGTTGTAACAGCGTGGGTTGTAACAGCGTGGGTTGTAACAGCGTGGGTTGTAACAGCGTGGGTTGTAACAGCGTGGGTTGTAACAGCGTGGGCTGAGACAGTAGTGGGCTGAGACAGTAGTGGGCTGTAACTGCGTGGGTTGTAACAGCGTGGGTTGTAACAGCGTGGGCTGAGACAGTAGTGGGTTGTAACAGCGTGGGTTGTAACAGGGTGGGTTGTAACAGCGTGGGTTGTAACAGGGTGGGTTGTAACAGCGTGGGTTGTAACAGCGTGGGTTGTAACAGGGTGGGTTGTAACAGCGTGGGTTGTAACAGCGTGGGTTGTAACAGCGTGGGTTGTAACAGCGTGGGTTCAGATATTGTGGGTTGTAACTGCGTGGGTTGTAACAGCATGGGCTGTGATAGTGTGGGTTGTAACAGCGTGGGTTGTGACAGCGTGGGTTGTGACAGCGTGGGTTGTGACAGCGTGGGTTGAGACAGTAGTGGGTTGTAACAGTGTGGGTTGTAACAGCGTGGGTTGTGACAGCGTGGGTTGTTATAGTGTGGGCTGTGACAGTGTGGGCTGTGACAGCGTGGGT
>NW_027009759.1:15000-25000 GCF_036934945.1 Oncorhynchus masou masou
CACGGACAGAGGAGACACACGGACAGAGGAGAGACACGGACATAGGAGACACACGGACAGGGACACGGACAGAGACAGGGACACGGACAGAGACACACGGACAGAGGAGAGACACGGACAGAGGAGACACACGGACAGAGGAGACACACGGACAGAGGAGACACACGGACAGAGGAGAGACACGGACAGAGGAGAGACACGGACAGAGGAGACACACGGACAGGGACACGGACAGAGACAGGGACACGGACAGAGACACACGGACAGAGGAGAGACACGGACAGAGGAGAGACACGGACAGAGGAGACACACGGACAGGGACGCGGACAGAGACAGGGACACGGACAGAGACAGGGACACGGACAGAGACACACGGACAGAGAGACACGGACAGAGGAGACACGGACAGAGGAGACACGGACAGGGAGACACGGACAGAGAGACACGGACAGAGAGACACGGACAGAGACACGGACACGGACAGAGACACGGACACGGACAGAGACACGGACAGAGACACGGACAGAGACATTTAAGGAAAAGACCACTGCAAATTGTCTTTTGGTGTGTGTTTCATTCGTCCACTGTTGATATCAGCCCCAAAACAATCAGCAGGCAACTTGGTCAACATATAGAACATTAAAAATACAGAAAGTATCGGAAATGTGTATTTATTTACAATGACGGCCTAGGAACAGTGGGGTTAACTGGTCTAGGAACAGTGGGGTTAACTGGTCTAGGAACAGTGGGTTAACTGGTCTAGGAACAGTGGGGTTAACTGGTCTAGGAACAGTGGGGTTAACTGGTCTAGGAACAGTGGGGTTAACTGGTCTAGGAACTGTGGGGTTAACTGGTCTAGGAACTGTGGGTTAACTGGTCTAGGAACAGTGGGTTAACTGGTCTAGGAACAGTGGGGTTAACTGGTCTAGGAACAGTGGGGTTAACTGGTCTAGGAACAGTGGGGTTAACTGGTCTAGGAACAGTGGGTTAACTGGTCTAGGAACAGTGGGGTTAACTGGTCTAGGAACAGTGGGGTTAACTGGTCTAGGAACAGTGGGGTTAACTGGTCTAGGGAACAGTGGGTTAACTGGTCTAGGAACAGTGGGGTTAACTGGTCTAGGAACAGTGGGGTTAACTGGTCTAGGAACAGTGGGGTTAACTGGTCTAGGAACAGTGGGGTTAACTGGTCTAGGAACAGTGGGGTTAACTGGTCTAGGAACAGTGGGGTTAACTGGTCTAGGAACAGTGGGTTAACTGGTCTAGGAACAGTGGGGTTAACTGGTCTAGGAACAGTGGGTTAACTGGTCTAGGAACAGTGGGTTAACTGGTCTAGGAACAGCGGGTTAACTGGTCTAGGAACAGTGGAGTTAACTGGTCTAGGAACAGTGGGTTAACTGGTCTAGGAACAGTGGGGTTAACTGGTCTAGGAACAGTGGGTTAACTGGCCTAGGAACAGTGGGGTTAACTGGTCTAGGAACAGTGGGTTAACTGGTCTAGGAACAGTGGGGTTAACTGGTCTAGGAACAGTGGGTTAACTGGTCTAGGAACAGTGGGTTAACTGGCCTAGGAACAGTGGGGTTAACTGGTCTAGGAACAGTGGGTTAACTGGTCTAGGAACAGTGGGTTAACTGGTCTAGGAACAGTGGGTTAACTGGCCTAGGAACAGTGGGTTAACTGGCCTAGAAACAGTGGGTTAACTGGCCTAGAAACAGTGGGTTAACTGGCCTAGGAACAGTGGGTTAACTGGTCTAGGAACAGTGGGGTTAACTGGTCTAGGAACAGTGGGTTAACTGGTCTAGGAACAGTGGGTTAACTGGTCTAGGAACAGTGGGTTAACTGGTCTAGGAACAGTGGGGTTAACTGGTCTAGGAACAGTGGGTTAACTGCCTGTTCAGGGGCAGAACGACAGATTTTTACCTTGTCAACTCGGGGTTTGAACTCGCAACCTTCCGGTTACTAGTCCCAACGCTCTAACCACTAGGCTGTATGACACTGTATGAGGCAGTATGAGGCAATACGAGGCAGTACGAGGCAGTATGACACCATATGAAGCAGTATGAGGCAGTACGAGGCAGTACGAGGAAGTATGAGGAAGTATGACACCATATGAGGCAGTACGAGGCAATACGAGGCAGTACGAGGCAATACGAGGCAGTACGAGGAAGTATGAGGAAGTATGACATCATATGAGGCAGTACGAGGCAATACGAGGCAGTACCAGGCAATACGAGGCAGTACCAGGCAATACGAGGCAGTTCGAGGAAGTATGAGGAAGTATGACACCATATGAGGCAGTACGAGGCAATACGAGGCAGTACGAGGAAGTATGAGGAAGTATGACACCATATGAGGCAATACGAGGCAGTACGAGGCAGTACGAGGCAGTATGAGGCAATACGAGGCAGTACGAGGCAATACGAGGCAATACGAGGCAATACGAGGCGGTACGAGGCAGTACGAGGGAGTATGACACTGTACGAGGCAGTACGAGGCAGTACGACGGCAGTATGAGGCATGTGTTATGTCGTTTAATGAACGCGTACTGCGGTCGTGTCGTGGTCGTGTTACTTACGAAGCTGTACGTTCTGGGGGTTTTGACCAGCAGGAAGAAGCCTCCGTGTGCATAGGGCTGCAGAGAGGACGTGTCCCCTACGGTGAAACTGTAGGGGGAGAGGACTGACACAGACATTACAATCAGTGATACAACCTTCTCCTGCCTGTGACCTGTCATAGGACTGACACAGACATTACAATCAGTGATACAACCTTCTCCTGCCTGTGACCTGTCATAGGACTGACACAGACACACATTACAATCAGTGATACAACCTTCTCCTGCCTGTGACCTGTCATAGGACTGACACAGACACACATTACAATCAGTGACACAACCTTCTCCTGCCTGTGACCTGTCATAGGAGTGACACAGACACACATTACAATCAGTGATACAACCTTCTCCTGCCTGTGACCTGTCATAGGACTGACACAGACACACATTACAATCAGTGATACAACCTTCTCCTGCCTGTGACCTGTCATAGGACTGACACAGACACACATTACAATCAGTGATACAACCTTCTCCTGCCTGTGACCTGTCATAGGACTGACACAGACACACATTACAATCAGTGATACAACCTTCTCCTGCCTGTGACCTGTCATAGGACTGACACAGACACACATTACAATCAGTGATACAACCTTCTCCTGCCTGTGACCTGTCATAGGACTGACACAGACACACATTACAATCAGTGATACAACCTTCTCCTGCCTGTGACCTGTCATAGGAGTGACACAGACACACATTACAATCAGTGATACAACCTTCTCCTGCCTGTGACCTGTCATAGGACTGACACAGACACACATTACAATCAGTGATACAACCTTCTCCTGCCTGTGACCTGCCATAGGACTGACACAGACACACATTACAATCAGTGACACAACCTTCTCCTGCCTGTGACCTGTCATAGGACTGACACAGACACACATTACAATCAGTGATACAACCTTCTCCTGCCTGTGACCTGTCATAGGACTGACACAGACACACATTACAATCAGTGATACAACCTTCTCCCGCCTGTGACCTGTCATAGGACTGACACAGACACACATTACAATCAGTGATACAACCTTCTCCTGCCTGTGACCTGTCATAGGACTGACACAGACACACATTACAATCAGTGACACAACCTTCTCCTGCCTGTGACCTGTCATAGGAGTGACACAGACACACATTACAATCAGTGATACAACCTTCTCCTGCCTGTGACCTGTCATAGGAGTGACACAGACACACATTACAATCAGTGATACAACCTTCTCCTGCCTGTGACCTGTCATAGGAGTGACACAGACAAACATTACAATCAGTGATACAACCTTCTCCTGCCTGTGACCTGTCATAGGACTGACACAGACACACATTACAATCAGTGATACAACCTTCTCCTGCCTGTGACCTGTGATAGGACTGACACAGACACACATTACAATCAGTGACACAACCTTCTCCTGCCTGTGACCTGTCATAGGACTGACACAGACACACATTACAATCAGTGATACAACCTTCTCCTGCCTGTGACCTGTCATAGGACTGACACAGACACACGTTACAATCAGTGATACAACCTTCTCCTGCCTGTGACCTGTCATAGGACTGACACAGACACACATTACAATCAGTGATACAACCTTCTCCTGCCTGTGACCTGTCATAGGAGGACACAGACACACATTACAATCAGTGATACAACCTTCTCCTGCCTGTGACCTGTCATAGGACTGACACAGACACACATTACAATCAGTGATACAACCTTCTCCTGCCTGTGACCTGTCATAGGACTGACACAGACACACATTACAATCAGTGATACAACCTTCTCCTGCCTGTGACCTGTCATAGGAGTGACACAGACACACATTACAATCAGTGATACAACCTTCTCCTGCCTGTGACCTGTCATAGGACTGACACAGACACACATTACAATCAGTGATACAACCTTCTCCTGCCTGTGACCTGTCATAGGAGTGACACAGACACACATTACAATCAGTGATACAACCTTCTCCTGCCTGTGACCTGTCATAGGACTGACACAGACACACATTACAATCAGTGACACAACCTTCTCCTGCCTGTGACCTGTCATAGGACTGACACAGACACACATTACAATCAGTGATACAACCTTCTCCTGCCTGTGACCTGTCATAGGACTGACACAGACACACATTACAATCAGTGATACAACCTTCTCCTGCCTGTGACCTGTCATAGGACTGACACAGACACACATTACAATCAGTGATACAACCTTCTCCTGCCTGTGACCTGTCATAGGACTGTCACAGACACACATTACAATCAGTGATACAACCTTCTCCTGCCTGTGACCTGTCATAGGACTGACACAGACACACATTACAATCAGTGATACAACCTTCTCCTGCCTGTGACCTGTCATAGGACTGACACAGACACACATTACAATCAGTGATACAACCTTCTCCTGCCTGTGACCTGTCATAGGACTGACACAGACACACATTACAATCAGTGATACAACCTTCTCCTGCCTGTGACCTGTCATAGGACTGACACAGACACACATTACAATCAGTGATACAACCTCCTCCTGCCTGTGACCTGTCATAGGAGTGACACAGACACACATTACAATCAGTGATACAACCTTCTCCTGCCTGTGACCTGTCATAGGACTGACACAGACGCACATTACAATCAGTGATACAACCTTCTCCTGCCTGCGACCTGTCATAGGACTGACACAGACACACATTACAATCAGTGATACAACCTTCTCCTGCCTGTGACCTGTCATAGGACTGACACAGACACACATTACAATCAGTGACACAACCTTCTCCTGCCTGTGACCTGTCATAGGACTGACACAGACACACATTACAATCAGTGATACAACCTTCTCCTG
The DNA here is from genome assembly GCF_036934945.1 of Oncorhynchus masou masou. Classification (NCBI taxonomy): domain Eukaryota; kingdom Metazoa; phylum Chordata; class Actinopteri; order Salmoniformes; family Salmonidae; genus Oncorhynchus; species Oncorhynchus masou. Next base: position 20,484 of record NW_027009759.1, read on the forward strand.
CCTGTGACCTGTCATAGGACTGTCGCCTCAGCACCTGTGACCTGTGATTGGCCTGTCGTATCAGCACATGTGACCTGTGATTGGCCTGTCGATCAGTACCTGTGACCTGTCATAGGACTGTAAATATCAGCACCTGTGGCCTGTCATAAGCCTGTCGATCAGTACCTGTGACCTGTCGATCAGTACCTGTGATTGGCCTGTCGATCAGTACCTGTGGCCTGTCGTATCAGTACCTGTGATTGGCCTGTCGTATCAGTACCTGTGATTGGCCTGTCGTATCAGTACCTGTGACCTGTCGATCAGTAGCTGTGACCTGTCGATCAGTACCTGTGACCTGTCGATCAGTAGCTGTGACCTGTCGTATCAGTACCTGTGGCCTGTCGTATTAGTACCTGTGACCTGTCATAAGCCTGTCGTATCAGTACCTGTGGCCTGTCGTATCAGTACCTGTGACCTGTCGATCAGTAGCTGTGACCTGTCGATCAGTAGCTGTGACCTGTCGTATCAGTAGCTGTGACCTGTCGTATCAGTACCTGTGGCCTGTCGTATCAGTACCTGTGATTGGCCTGTCGTATCAGTACCTGTGACCTGTCGTATCAGTAGCTGTGACCTGTCGTATCAGTACCTGTGACCTGTCGATCAGTAGCTGTGACCTGTCGTATCAGTAGCTGTGACCTGTCGATCAGTAGCTGTGACCTGTCGTATCAGTAGCTGTGACCTGTCGTATCAGTAGCTGTGACCTGTCGTATCAGTACCTGTGACCTGTCGTATCAGTACCTGTGACCTGTCGATCAGTACCTGTGACCTGTCGTATCAGTACCTGTGGCCTGTCGTATCAGTAGCTGTGACCTGTCGTATCAGTAGCTGTGACCTGTCGTATCAGTACCTGTGACCTGTCGATCAGTAGCTGTGACCTGTCGATCAGTAGCTGTGACCTGTCGTATCAGTACCTGTGACCTGTCGATCAGTAGCTGTGACCTGTCGTATCAGTAGCTGTGACCTGTCGTATCAGTACCTGTGACCTGTCGTATCAGTAGCTGTGACCTGTCGATCAGTACCTGTGACCTGTCGATCAGTAGCTGTGACCTGTCGTATCAGTAGCTGTGACCTGTCGTATCAGTACCTGTGACCTGTCGTATCAGTACCTGTGATTGGCCTGTCGTATCAGTACCTGTGGCCTGTCGTATTAGTACCTGTGACCTGTCATAAGCCTGTCGTATCAGTACCTGTGACCTGTCGTATCAGTACCTGTGACCTGTCGTATCAGTACCTGTGACCTGTCATAGGCCTGTCGTATCAGTAGCTGTGACCTGTCGTATCAGTAGCTGTGACCTGTCGTATCAGTACCTGTGACCTGTCGTATCAGTACCTGTGACCTGTCGTATCAGTACCTGTGATTGGCCTGTCGTATCAGTACCTGTGATTGGCCTGTCGTATCAGTACCTGTGATTGGCCTGTCGTATCAGCACCTGTGACCTGTCGTATCAGTACCTGTGATTGGCCTGTCGATCAGTACCTGTGGCCTGTCGTATCAGTACCTGTGATTGGCCTGTCGATCAGTACCTGTGATTGGCCTGTCGTATCAGTACCTGTGACCTGTCGTATCAGTAGCTGTGACCTGTCGTATCAGTAGCTGTGACCTGTCGTATCAGTAGCTGTGACCTGTCGTATCAGTAGCTGTGACCTGTCGTATCAGTAGCTGTGACCTGTCGTATCAGTACCTGTGACCTGTCGTATCAGTACCTGTGACCTGTCGTATCAGTACCTGTGACCTGTCGTATCAGTAGCTGTGACCTGTCGTATCAGTACCTGTGACCTGTCGTATCAGTACCTGTGACCTGTCGTATCAGTAGCTGTGACCTGTCGTATCAGTAGCTGTGACCTGTCGTATCAGTAGCTGTGACCTGTTGTATCAGTACCTGTGACCTGTCGTATCAGTACCTGTGACCTGTCATAGGCCTGTCGTATCAGTACCTGTGACCTGTCGTATCAGTACCTGTGACCTGTCGCGCGGTGCCGTTGAGTGTGTCCATGCCGTTGACCTCTCTGAAGAGAACACTCTGTCCAGTCTGAGGCCGTGGGTCCTGCTGTCCATGCAGGTTACCACCCCTGGGTTACCCTACAGATCAGAGGTTAGAGGTCAGAGAGGAGGGTGTGTGTGTGTGTGTGCAGCGTGTGTGTACCTGTGTGATGTTCTGGATAAACATCTCCTTGGCTTCCCTCCAGTGGGGTCCGACACCTCAAACCGGTCCCGAAGTCACAGAACACTCTCGCACAGATCCCGTACGCGTGGCCGCATCCAATGAACTGCGAGGGAACGGAGACAGCATGCTTTTAGTTCCCGGGGGGGGGCAGACCAAATCATCTCTCCTGTCTCCTCACGTAGGAGGGGGTCTCTTCAACTTCCATGGATCTGATAGGACATGACCAGTAAACGGAAACTCCCTCTAGCCGATCCCTCCACCAATCCAATCACTTCAGGAGGAAGGACATGATTGGGACGCAGACTCTTAGGGCACTGCCCAAATTGCACTTTATTCCCTATATAGTGTACTACTATAGACCAGAGCCCTGTTCCCTATATAGTGGTACTACTATAGACTAGAGCCCTATTCCCTATATAGTGAACTACTAGTGACCAGAGCCCTATTCCCTATATAGTGAACTACTCGTGACCAGTGCCCTATTCCCTATATAGTGAACGACTAGTGACCAGAGCCCTATTCCCTATATAGTGAACTACTAGTGACCAGAGCCCTATTCCCTATATAGTGCACTACTTTAGACTAGAGCCCTATTCCCTATATAGTGAACTACTAGTGACCAGAGCCCTATTCCCTATCTAGTGAACTACTAGTGACCAGAGCCCTATTCCCTATCTAGTGAACTACTAGTGACCAGAGCCCTATTCCCTATATAGTGAACTACTAGTGACCAGAGCCCTATTCCCTATAGAGTGCACCCTGATAGGAGGGTCTCTATATGTAGAGGTCTTACCCTGATAGGAGGGTCTCTATATGTAGAGGTCTTACCCTGATAGGAGGGTCTCTAGAGGTCTTACCCTGATAGGAGGGTCTCTAGAGGTCTGACCCTGATAGGAGGGTCTATAGAGGTCTCACCCTGATAGGAGGGTCTCTATATGTAGAGGTCTGACCCTGATAGGAGGGTCTCTAGAGGTCTTACCCTGATAGGAGGGTCTCTAGAGGTCTTACCCTGATAGGAGGGTCTATAGAGGTCTGACCCTGATAGGAGGGTCTCTAGAGGTCTTACCCTGATAGGAGGGTCTCTATATGTAGAGGTCTCACCCTGATAGGAGGGTCTCTATATGTAGAGGTCTTACCCTGATAGGAGGGTCTCTAGAGGTCTTACCCTGATAGGAGGGTCTCTAGAGGTCTTACCCTGATAGGAGGGTCTATAGAGGTCTGACCCTGATAGGAGGGTCTCTATATGTAGAGGTCTTACCCTGATAGGAGGGTTCTAGAGGTCTGACCCTGATAGGAGGGTCTCTAGAGGTCTTACCCTGATAGGAGGGTCTCTAGAGGTCTTACCCTGATAGGAGGGTCTCTAGAGGTCTTACCCTGATAGGAGGGTCTCTAGAGGTCTTACCTGATAGGAGGGTCTCTATATGTAGAGGTCTTACCCTGATAGGAGGGTCTCTAGAGGTCTTACCCTGATAGGAGGGTCTCTAGAGGTCTTACCCTGATAGGAGGGCCTCTAGAGGTCTCACCCTGATAGGAGGGTCTCTATATGTAGGGGTCTCACCCTGATAGGAGGGTCTCTATATGTAGAGGTCTCACCCTGATAGGAGGGTCTCTAGAGGTCTGACCCTGATAGGAGGGTCTCTAGAGGTCTGACCCTGATAGGAGGGTCTCTAGAGGTCTGACCCTGATAGGAGGGTCTCTAGAGGTCTGACCCTGATAGGAGGGTCTCTAGAGGTCTCACCCTGATAGGAGGGTCTCTAGAGGTCTGACCCTGATAGGAGGGTCTCTATTGGTAGAGGTCTTACCCTGATAGGAGGGTCTATAGAGGTCTGACCCTGATAGGAGGGTCTCTAGAGGTCTGACCCTGATAGGAGGGTCTCTATTGGTAGAGGTCTTACCCTGATAGGAGGGTCGATAGAGGTCTTACCCTGATAGGAGGGTCTCTAGAGGTCTTACCCTGATAGGAGGGTCTCTAGAGGTCTTACCCTGATAGGAGGGTCTCTATATGTAGAGGTCTCACCCTGATAGGAGGGTCTCTATATGTAGAGGTCTTACCCTGATAGGAGGGTCTCTAGAGGTCTTACCCTGATAGGAGTGTCTATAGAGGTCTTACCCTGATAGGAGGGTCTCTAGAGGTCTTACCCTGATAGGAGGGTCTCTAGAGGTCTTACCCTGATAGGAGGGTCTCTAGAGGTCTTACCCTGATAGGAGGGTCTCTATATGTAGAGTTCTTACCCTGATAGGAGGGTCTCTAGAGGTCTTACCCTGATTGGAGGGTCTCTAGAGGTCTTACCCTGATAGGAGGGTCTCTAGAGG
>NW_027009759.1:27500-40138 GCF_036934945.1 Oncorhynchus masou masou
GTGACCAGAGCCCTATTCCCTATCTAGTGAACTACTAGTGACCAGAGCCGTATTCCCTATATAGTGAACTACTAGTGACCAGAGCCCTATTCCCTATATAGTGAACTACTAGTGACCAGAGCCCTATTCCCTATATAGTGAACTACTAGTGACCAGGGCCCTATTCCCTCTATAGTGAACTACTAGTGACCAGAGCCCTATTCCCTATATAGTGAACTAATAGTGACCAAAGCCCTATTCCCTATATAGTGAACTACTATAGACCAGAGCCCTATTCCCTATATAGTGAACTACTAGTGACCAGAGCCCTATTCCCTATATAGTGAACTAATAGTGACCAGAGCCCTATTCCCTATATAGTGCACTACTTTAGACCAGGGGCCTATTCCCTATGTAGTGAACTACTTTAGACTAGAGACTTATGGGGAATAGGGTGCAATTTGGGCTGTAGCCTAAAATCTCACTCACCTTCACACCTGCCAACACGATGTTCTTTGCTGTGAAAACAGAGACGACTGACGTCGGTCACATGACAGGAAATACATGGGCACAATACATACTGTAAACACTCACTGAACGCTATGTCATGTCACTTAATGGCATGTACCGTCATGCTATGTCATGTCACTTAATGGCATGTTCTGGTATGTACTGTCATGCTATGTCATGTCACTTAATGTCATGTACCATCATGCTATGTCATGTCACTTAATGGCATGTACCGTCATGCTATGTCATGTCGCTTAATGGCATGTACCGTCATGCTATGTCATGTTATGTCATGTCACTGAATGGCATGTTCTGGCATGTACTGTCATGCTATGTCATGTCGCTTAATGGTATGTACCGTCATCCTATGTCATGTTATGTCATGTCACTGAATGGCATGTTCTGGCATGTACTGTCATGCTATGTCATGTCGCTTAATGGCATGTACCGCTATGTCATGTAATGTCACATAATGTAATGTTATGTCATGTAATATCACATAATGTAATGCTATGTCATGTAATATCACATAATGTAATGCTATGTCATGTAATGTAATGCTATATAATGTAATGTCACATAATGTAATGCTATGTCATGTAATGTCACATAATGAAACGCTTATGTCATGTAATGTCACATAATGTAATGCTATGTCATGTAATATCACATAATGTAATGCTATGTCATGTAATATCACATAATGTAATGCTATGTCATGTAATGTAATGCTATATAATGTAATGCTATGTCATGTAATGTCACATAATGTAATGCTATGTCATGTAATGTCACATAATGTAATGCTATGTCATGTAATATCACATAATGTAATGCTATGTCATGTAATATCACATAATGTAATGCTATGTCATGTAATGTAATGCTATATAATGTAATGCTATGTCATGTAATGTCACATAATGTAATGCTATGTCATGTAATATCACATAATGAAACGCTATGTCATGTAATGTAATGCTATATAATGTAATGCTATGTCATGTAATGTCACATAATGTAATGCTATGTCATGTAATGTCACATAATGAAACGCTATGTCATGTAATGTAATGCTATATAATGTAATGCTATGTCATGTAATGTCACATAATGTAATGCTATGTCATGTAATGTCACATAATGAAACGCTATGTCATGTAATGTCACATAATGAAACGCTATGTCATGTAATGTCACATAATGAAACGCTATGTGTTATTTGATGCGTCTGTCACCTACCGATCTCCACTCCCAGTCCTCCCATTCCACTGAGGAAGACAGAAGACTGAGCCATCTGCTGCATAGCACTGTCCCCAGGACATACCTCTGACGACTGGAGGGAGGGGGTTTAGGGAGGGAGAGGGTTAGGGAGGGGGGAGGGAGAGGAGGGGGTTTAGGGAGGGAGGGAGGGGGTTTAGGGAGGGAGGGAGAGGGGAGAGAGGGAGGGAGGGGGGGGTTTAGGGAGGGAGAGGGTTAGGGAGAAGGGAGGGGGTTTAGGGAGGGAGAGGGTTAGGGAGAAGGGAGGGGGTTTAGGGAGGGAGAGGGTTGGGGAGGAGGGAGGGGGTTTAGGGAGGGAGAGGGTTGGGGAGGAGGGAGGGGTTTAGGGAGGGAGAGGGTTAGGGGAGGGGGAGGGAGAGGGAAGAGAGGGAGGGAGGATGGGGGTTAGGGAGGGGGTTGGGGGAGGATGAGGGTTAGGGGGGGAGATGGGAGAGAGGGAGGGAGGGGAGGGGGTTTAGGGAGGGAGAGGGAGGATGGGGGGTTAGGGGGAGAGAGAGGGTTAGGGAGGGGGAGGGAGGGAGGAGGGAGAGGGAAGAGAGAGGGAGGGAGGATGGGGGTTAGGGGGGGGGGTGAGGGAGGGAGAGGGAGGGTTAGGGAGGGAGAGAGACGGGAAAGAAGGAGGGAGGATGGGGGTTAGGGAGGGAGAGGGAGGGAGCATGGGAGAGAGGGAGGGAGGATGGGGGTTAGGGAGGGAGGGAGGGAGACGGGAGAGAGGGAGGGAGGATTTGGGGGTTAGGGAGGGAGGGAGGGAGACGGGAGAGAGGGAGGGAGGGAGGGAGACGGGAGGAGGGAGGGAGGATGGGGGTTAGGGAGGGAGGGAGACGGGAGAGAGGGAGGGAGGATGGGGGTTAGGGGGTGTGAGGGAGGATGGGGGTTAGGGAGGATGGAGAGGAGAGTGAGGGAGGGTTTGGATGATGGGGTGTTAGGGAGGGAGAGGGAGGCAGGGAGAAGGATTAGGGAGAGGGAGGCAGGGAAGAGGGGGAGGCAGGAGAGGGAGAGGCAGGGAGAGAGAGGGAGAGGCAGGGAGAGGGATTAGGGAGAGAGGAGGAGGGAGGCAGGGAAGATCAAATGATGTTGTTGTGAGACAGTAAGCACATAGAACATGTTTTGTTGGAACTACTACTGGTATGTCATTGTACCCACTTAAAATAGGTAGTAGGGGATTTACCTGTACAGGGAGTCATCAATCTCCATGGAGTCAGCTGACATCTCGGGAGGGGAAAACTCACTGGTCCTTAGAAGCACTGGATATTGAGAGAGAGAGATCATGGAGGAGAGAAGTCCTTCTGATGTCAGGGTTATATGAACTCTGTCCTGGCTCCCCGGGCCCCCAGCACTACACAACTGATTCAAATAATCAAAGCTTGACGATGAGTTGGTTATCTGTGTCGTGCTAGGGCAACAACATGCAACCAGGGGGGACCCAAGGACCCAGAGTGGGGCACAGAGTGGAACCCAGGACCCAGAGTGGGGCCACAGGACCCAGAGTGGGGCCCAGGACCCAGAGTGGACCCACAGGACCCAGAGTGGACCCACAGGACCCAGAGTGGACCCACAAGACACAGAGTGGACCCACAAGACACAGAGTGGACCCCAGGACCCAGAGTGGATCCCAGGACCCAGAGTGGGCCCCAGAGTGGATCCCAGGACCCAGAGTGGGCCCCAGAGTGGATTCCAGGACCCAGAGTGGGCCCCAGAGTGGATCCCAGGACCCAGAGAGGATCCTCGGAACCCAGAGTGGACCCCGGGACACAGAGTGGGGCCTCGGGACACAGAGTGGGGCCTCGGGACACAGAGTGGGGCCTCGGGACACAGAGTGGACCCTCGGGAACCAGATTTGAACCTTCGGGACCTAGAGAGGGGCCTCGGGACCCAGTTTGGGAAACCTTGGTCTACGACACTGTTCTACACCCTAGTCCTGAGGACACAGAGGGGGCTACATCCCAATTATCTCTCCTTCCTCCCAAAATGTGCACTTGTACAATTCCCTTCACTGCTTTGGATGTAAATGACAGGAATAAGAGACTCCTAGCTCTCTCCTCCACCAACCCACTCCTTTCAGAGGAGTTTGTGGGACGTAGTGCACACTTTACAAATAAGGACATATAATTGGGACGCACCCATTGACTGGATGTGCAGGCTTTCATTCCAACCCAGTACTTAAGAGTCCTGATACAATGGACCAACTTGTTATCCATCCATTGAGTTGGTTTATCAGGTGTGTAAAGCGCCGACTTCGCTAGCAACATCAAGCTTTCTGTTTCGTGAGCGAAATGTATCCATCTTGCTACATCACCACCCCAAATGAAGTTGATAACTGAGTAAAGTTAGCTAGCTAAATAAACAGTATTGCTAACTAGCTAATGGGCTTGCTAACTAGCTAATGGGCTGGCAAACTAGCTAATGGGCTTTCTAACTAGCTAATGGGCTGGCTAAATAGCTAATGGGCTGGCTAACTAGCTAATGGGCTGGCTAACTAGCTAATGGGCTGGCTAACTAACTAATGGGCTGGCTAACTAGCTAATGGGCTAGCTAACTAGCTAATGGGCTAGCTAACTAGCTAATGGGCTTGCTAATTAGCTAATGGGCTTGCTAACTAGCTAATGGGCTGGCTAGCTCGCTAATGTGCTAACTAGCTAAAGGGCTTCCTAACTAGCTAAAGGGCTTCCTATCTAGCTAAGGGGCTTGCTAACTAGCTAATGGGCTTCCTAACTAGCTAAGGGGCTTGCTAACTAGCTAAAGGGCTTCCTAACTAGCTAAGGGGCTTGCTAACTAGCTAAAGGGCTTCCTAACTAGCTAATGGGCTTCCTAACTAGCTAATAGGCTTCCTAACTAGCTAATAGGCTTCCTAACTAGCTAATAGGCTTCCTAACTAGCTAATAGGCTTCCTAACTAGCTAATAGGCTTCCTAACTAGCTAATGGGCTTCCTAACTAGCTAGCTTCCTGGTCCCAAAATCTACAGTCAGCTACTAGTAGCTAGCTACAATAACGTGAGGACGTTATAAGAGGAGCAGTAACACTAGTAGTGGTAACATATTACATATTGAGGTTGACAACTTCTCAAAGCCTTGTCAATAGCTAACTTATGTGTTTATCTTGCTGGGAACGATGGCTAACCTAACTTAGCATAGACTGCTTACTCAGAAGGGCGTTAGCTGGCACTAGCTAGATTTCTACATCTGCATTGCTTGCTGTTTTGGGGTGTTTTCGGCTGGGTTTCTGTAAAAACACTGTGTACATCGGCTGATGCAAAAAAAAAGGCTTTATAAATACATTTTATTGATTGATTGATACTGCCTGATGCCGGGTCAGTGCAAAAAACCTCCATAGACTTGAAAAGTCATGACTTATCAAGCACAAATCTCCCTGTGGTTGCAGATACGGGATGTCCATAATGATATTTGTGAATGTTGCGAAAAATGCGCTTTAAAATCGTCATTCAGAGACGAAATATCTTACCTGTCGGTGTACGATAGGTTCATTGAGTAGTTGTTGTTGTTACGAACGAAGGGTTGTGTTCAGTTAAAAAAAAACACATCAAACTGTTCCGGGTTACCTAGATCACATGACAAGGTTCACGTTTAAATTATATTTATTTGATAGATTATTAAAGAAATTTTAAAATACAACAAACAACTGAAACAAAATTGTTCTGGGATATCCAGACAAGTGATATGTTCTATCTCTCGGGAGTATTTGGCATTGCATGCCAATTTTTTTTAACCAGATTCCATATTAAGTGCAGGCATCATAGTGCATAGTATCATTGGTCCTGTTGAAAACCTGCAAGACACCATTTTACATTGTAGAAGAAAACATAGACACTGTTCAAACAGCCAAAGTTCATCTGCCCAGTGAAACATTTACAACTCAAACTCTCTAACTAATAGGGGTGAGGGAGAAGGGGGGGGGGAGGGAAGGGGGGTGAAGGGGAGGAGAGGGGGTGAAGGATGAGGGAGAAGGGTGAGGGAGGAGAGGGGGTGAAGGGCTGAGGGAGGAGAGGGGTGAGGGAGGAGAGGAGGTGAGGAGGGATGAGGTGGGGAGGTGAGGGGGGGAGGGAGTGGAGAGAGGGTAAAGGGGAGGGGTGAGGATGAGAGGGTCAGGAGGTGGGGGGTGAGGATGAGGAGGAAGGGTGAGGGAGGAGAGGGGTGAAGGAGGTGATGAGGTGGGGGGTGAGGAGGTGAGGTGAGTGGAGAGAGGGTAAAGGGGGAGGGGGTGAGGATGAGAGGGGTCAGGAGGAGGGGTACGGTTCTAAGGGTCCTGTACTCTTGGCTCTTGGACCCTTAGAACCTAGAGTTAGTCCTGGTCAGGAAACCCAATGATGACGTCACTAATTTGAGTAATTTATCCTACTGTCGTCCTAATCCTAATGTTGGGAGACTGGAACAATAGATAACAGATAGACAGTAGACCTGATGTTGTTAGACTGTAACAATAGATAACAGATAGACAGTAGACCTGATGTTGTTAGTTAGACTGGATCAATAGATAACAGATAGACAATAGACCTGATGTTGTTAGTTAGTTAGACTGTAACAATAGATAACAGATAGACAGTAGACCTGATGTTGTTAGACTGTAACAATAGATAACAGACAGATAGTAGACCTGATGTTGTCAGTTAGACTGTAACAATAGATAACAGATAGACAGTAGACCTGATGTTGTTAGTTAGTTAGACTGGAACAATAGATAACAGATAGACAGTAGACCTGATGTTAGTTAGTAACAATAGATAACAGATAGACAGTAGACCTGATGTTGTTAGTTAGTTAGAGAACAATAGATAACAGATAGACAGTAGACCTGATGTTGTTAGTTAGTTAGACTGGAACAATAGATAACAGATAGACAGTAGACCTGATGTTGTTAGTTAGTTAGACTGGAACAATAGATAACAGATAGACAGTAGACCTGATGTTGTTAGTTAGTTAGACTGTAACAATAGATAACAGATAGACAGTAGACCTGATGTTGTTAGACTGTAACAATAGATAACAGACAGATAGTAGACCTGATGTTGTCAGTTAGACTGTAACAATAGATAACAGATAGACAGTAGACCTGATGTTGTTAGTTAGTTAGACTGGAACAATAGATAACAGATAGACAGTAGACCTGATGTTAGTTAGACTGTAACAATAGATAACAGATAGACAGTAGACCTGATGTTGTTAGTTAGTTAGACTGGAACAATAGATAACAGATAGACAGTAGACCTGATGTTGTTAGTTAGTTAGACTGGAACAGATAACAGATAGACAGTAGACCTGATGTTGTTAGTTAGTTAGACTGGAACAATAGATAACAGATAGACAATAGACCTGATGTTGTTAGTTAGACTGTAACAATAGATAACAGATAGATAGTAGACCTGATGTTGTTGTTAGTTAGACTGGAACAATAGATAACAGATAAATAGTAGACCTGATGTTGTTAGATAGACTATAACAATAGATAACAGATAGACAGTAGACCTGATGTTGTTAGTTAGTTAGACTGGAACAATAGATAACAGATAAATAGTAGACCTGATGTTGTTAGACTGTAACAATAGATAACAGATAGACAGTAGACCTGATGTTGTTAGTTAGACTGTAACAATAGATAACAGATAGATAGTAGACCTGATGTTGTTAGTTAGTTAGACTGTAACAATAGATAACAGATAGACAGTAGACCTGGTGTTGTCAGTTAGACTGTAACAATAGATAACAGATAGATAGTAGACCTGGTGTTGTAAGTTAGACTGTAACAATAGATAACAGATAGACAGTAGACCTGATGTTAGTTAGTTAGTTAGTTAGACTGGAACAATAGATAACAGATAGATAGTAGACCTGATGTTGTTAGTTAGTTAGACTGTAACAATAGATAACAGATAGACAATAGACCTGATGTTGTTAGTTAGTTAGACTGTAACAATAGATAACAGATAGATAGTAGACCTGATGTTGTTAGTTAGACTGTAACAATAGATAACAGATAGACAGTAGACCTGATGTTGTTAGTTAGACTGTAACAATAGATAACAGATAGACAGTAGACCTGATGTTGTTAGTTAGACTGTAACAATAGATAACAGATAGACAGTAGACCTGATGTTGTTAGTTAGACTGTAACAATAGATAACAGATAGATAGTAGACCCAGATAACAGATAGACAGTAGACCTGATGTTGTTAGTTAGACTGTAACAATAGATAACAGATAGACAGTAGACCTGATGTTGTTACTTAGACTGGATCAATAGATAACAGATAGATAGTAGACCTGATGTTGTTAGTTAGACTGTAACAATAGATAACAGATAGATAGACCCAGATAACAGATAGACAGTAGACCTGATGTTGTTAGTTAGACTGTAACAATAGATAACAGATAGACAGTAGACCTGATGTTGTTACTTAGACTGGATCAATAGATAACAGATAGACAGTAGACCTGATGTTAGTTAGACTGTAACAATAGATAACAGATAGACAGTAGACCTGATGTTGTTAGTTAGACTGTAACAATAGATAACAGATAGACAGTAGATCTATATAGAGCTGACTGGACCATGTCATGTGGTCCATATTAGTTAACAGTGGACCACAGGTCATCATGGCTGAGCCTCATAGCCTGTTTTACACAACTGTCTGGTTAGTGGTTCAAACTTACGTGTGTGTGTGTGTGTGTGTGTGTGTGTGTGTGTGTGTGTGTGTGTGTGTGTGTGTGTGTGCTACATGTGTGTGTGTGTGATCAAACTCCTGTGTGTGTGTGTGTGTGTGTGTGTGTGTGTGTGTGTGTGTGTGTGTGTGTGTGTGTGTGTGTGTGTGTGTGTGTGTGTGTGTGTGTGTGTGTGTGTGTGTGTCAACCATCCCTCCCTTCATATTGGCCGAACAGCAACCCCTACGGTACCTCCCCTCTGAACCCCTGCCAAAAACAACACACACAAACGACACACACCAGAAAGGTGCTCAGGTTGCAAAGTCCCCGTTTTTAACAGATTTAAATCAAATTAAATTCATTTCTCTCTCTAAAGCTCCAGACCTCCTCTCCTCGACGATGTGGTGCGGTCGCGTGGCTCTGTGTGTGGCTCTCCAACGGATTGCCGTTGCGCCGTTAAACTCATTAAGTATTACCGGGGGGTTACCGGGCGCCGTGCAGAGAGAGATGTCGTCTCTACCGCGGGTCTACATCACGCGACAGATCCCGCCAGAGGGGCTGAAGATTCTCAGCGAGTCTGGACAGTGAGTGAGATCACACTTTTCTCTTGTTGCCGTTCTGGTTCTGTAGACCTACTTTTTAATAGAATTATATTCTTTAAATCGAATTATTTTTGCTTTTAATTTCATGTTATGTAGGTTTTAGGTTTTGGATCGTGTCTTTAATTTAACTAAATGTCCTTTAGTCATTAATGGAGGCTAACCTATCAAGATGTCATTCATTCTAATGGAAAGTTCTGAAATGTTGTCATGTGTGGTTCATCATTGACTTCTGGGTAAACAGAACTGACAACGTTTGCCCAGACCAGACAGATAAGAAGTCTCTCTCAATTCAATTTGCATACTGCCAAAGCTTACTTTGGCAAAGGAATGACTCATTAACAACAGGCCTATCAATAAAAACATCATAACACAATTAATAATAATAAATATTATCACAAACAGGACTCTCTCCCTCTCTATTCCCTCCCTCAGACTCCTAACACTGTTTAATACACTCATTCAGTCTCTCTGACTCATAACACTGTTTAATACACTCATTCAGTCTCTCTCTGACTCATAACACTGTTTAATACTGACTCATTCAGTCTCTCTCTGACTCATAACACTGTTGTTTAATACTCATAACATTCCAGTCTCTCTCTGACTCATAACACTGTTTAATACACTCATTCAGTCTCTCTCTGACTCATAACACTGTTTAATACACTCATTCAGTCTCTCTCTGACTCATAACACTGTTCCAGTCTCTCTCTGACTCATAACACTGTTTTCCATTCTCTCTCTGACTCATAACACTGTTCCAGTCTCTCTCTGACTCATAACACTGTTCCAGTCTCTCTCTGACTCATGACACTGTAACACTGTTTAATACACTGTTCAGTCTCTCTCTGACTCGTGACACTGTTCCAGTCTCTCTCTGACTCATGACACTGTTTCCAGTCTCTCTCTGACTCGTGACACTGTTCCAGTCTCTCTCTGACTCGTAACACTGTTCCAGTCTCTCTCTGACTCGTGACACTGTTCAGTCTCTCTCTGACTCGTAACACTGTTCCAGTCTCTCTGACTCGTAACACTGTTCCAGTCTCTCTCTGACTCGTAACACTGTTCCAGTCTCTCTCTGACTCGTAACACTGTTCCAGTCTCTCTCTGACTCATAACACTGTTCCAGTCTCTCTCTGACTCGTAACACTGTTCCAGTCTCTCTCTGACTCGTAACACTGTTCCAGTCTCTCTCTGACTCGTGACACTGTTCCAGTCTCTCTCTGACTCATAACACTGTTCCAGTCTCTCTCTGACTCGTGACACTGTTCCAGTCTCTCTGACTCGTGACACTGTTCCAGTCTCTCTCTGACTCGTGACACTGTTCCAGTCTCTCTCTGACTCGTGACACTGTTCCAGTCTCTCTCTGACTCGTGACACTGTTCCAGTCTCTCTCTGACTCGTGACACTGTTCCAGTCTCTCTCTGACTCGTGACACTGTTCCAGTCTCTCTCTGACTCGTGACACTGTTCCAGTCTCTCTCTGACTCGTGACACTGTTCCAGTCTGACTCTGACTCGTGACACTGTTCCAGTCTCTCTCTGACTCGTGACACTGTTCCAGTCTCTCTCTGACTCGTAACACTGTTCCAGTCTCTCTCTGACTCGTGACACTGTTCCAGTCTCTCTCTGACTCTAACGTGTTCCACACTGTTCACTGTTCCTCTCTCTGACTCGTAACACTGTTCCAGTCTCTCTCTGACTCGTGACACTGTTCCAGTCTCTCTGACTCGTGACACTGTTCCAGTCTCTCTCTGACTCGTGACACTGTTCCAGTCTCTCTCTGACTCGTGACACTGTTCCAGTCTCTCTCTGACTCGTGACACTGTTCCAGTCTCTCTCTGACTCGTGACACTGTTCCAGTCTCTCTCTGACTCGTGACACTGTTCCAGTCTCTCTCTGACTCGTGACACTGTTCCAGTCTCTCTCTGACTCGTGACACTGTTCCAGTCTCTCTGACTCCAGTCTCTCTCTGACACTGTTCCAGTCTCTCTCTGACTCGTGACACTGTTCCAGTCTCTCTGACTCGTGACACTGTTCCAGTCTCTCTCTGACTCGTGACACTGTTCCAGTCTCTCTGACTCGTGACACTGTTCCAGTCTCTCTCTGACTCGTAACACTGTTCCAGTTCCACTCGTGACACTGTTCCAGTCTCTGACTCGTGACACTGTTCCAGTCTCTCTGACTCGTGACACTGTTCCAGTCTCTCTGACTCGTGACACTGTTCCAGTCTCTCTCTGACTCGTGACACTGTTCCAGTCTCTCTGACTCGTGACACTGTTCCAGTCTCTCTCTGACTCGTGACACTGTTCCAGTCTCTCTCTGAGTCATAACACTGTTCCAGTCTCTCTCTATCAGGTTCATTACAATTAATTAGCTTTCACAGAAGTACTCATTCCAGATCCGTGATTCCCTTAAAGAAGAGAGAGAGAGAGAGAGACGGAGAGAGACACAGAGACAGAGAGACAAAGAGAGAGGGACAGAGAGAGAGGGGGACAGAGAGAGAGGGGGACAGAGAGAGAGAGAAACAGAGAGAGAGACAGAGAGAGAGAGAGAGAGAGAGAGACAGAGAGAGAGAAAGACAGAGACAGAGAGAGACAGAGAGAGAGAGACAGAGACCGAGACAGAGACAGAGACCGAGACAGAGACAGAGAGAGACAGAGACACAGACAGACAGACAGACATTTGTAAAGAATCTGTAACAGGTCTTTCATTTTGAAATCCTACATTACCCAGAGTGCAGTTTGATCTGTGGGACTCAGATGACGTCCCCGTGCCCCGGAAGGAGCTGCTCCAGAAGGTCAGAGGTGTCGATGCGCTGGTCTGCGTGCTCACGGAGAAGATCGACGCCGAGCTATTGGACGCTGCAGGTCAGGTGACTGTCCATAATCTCTAACGCCATTGGCTCATCTCTGACAGGAACACTGGGAGAACTTGACTTTTTGTTATGTGTCTCTCTCTGTGTGTGTGTGTGTGTGTGTGTGTTCTCCTGCAGGTCCTAACCTTAAAGTCCTGAGCACCATGTCAGTGGGTTTTGACCACCTCTCCCTGGAGGAACTAAAGAAAGGTCAGTGACCTCTGACCTCTGTTGTTGGTCACATCACAGACATACCACTGAGTATAACAAATCATTAAGAACACCTTCCTAATATTTGAGTTGCAGCCCCCAACCCCATTTCTGTCCCTCAGAGGAGCCTCAATTCATCAGGGCAGGACTCTTCAAGGTGTAGAAAGGGTTCCACAGGGATGCTAGGCCCATGTTGACTCCAACGCTTCCTACAATTGTATCAAAGATGGCTGGATGTCCTTTGGGTGGTGGACCATCATTGATACACACGGGGAGAGTGAAAACCACAGCAGTTATTGACACACTCAAACCGCCTGTCACCTACTACCAAACCCCGTTCAAAGGCACTTAAATATTTTGTCTGACCCATTCACCCTCTGAATAGCAAACACACACAATCCATGTCCCAATTATCTCGAGGCTTAAAAATCCTTCTTTAATGTCTCTCCCCTTCATCTCTCCTCCCCTTCCCGTCTCCTCCCCTTCATCTACATGTCTCCTCCCCTTCATCTACATGTCTCCTCCCCTTCATCTACATGTCTCCTCCCCT
>NW_027009760.1:0-22681 GCF_036934945.1 Oncorhynchus masou masou
CCCGGGTCAAATGTAGTGCCCTACATAGGGAGTAACCCGGTCAAAATGTAGTGCCCTAGTACCCATAGGGAATAGCCCTGGTCAAATGTAGTGCCCTACATAGGGAATAGCCCTGGTCAAATGTAAGTGCCCTAGGGAGGTAGCCCTGGTCAAATGTAGTGCCCTACATGAGAATAGCTGGTCAAATGTAGTACCCTATATAGGGAATAGCCCTGGTCAAATGTAGTGCCCTACATAGGGAATAGCCCTGGTCAAATGTAGAGCCCTATATAGGGAATAGCCCTGGTCAAATGTAGTGCCCTACATAGGGAGTAGCCCTGGTCAAATGTAGTGCCCTACATAGGGAATAGCCCTGGTCAAATGTAGTGCCCTACATAGGGAGTAGCCCTGGTCAAATGTAGTGCCCTACATAGGGAGTAGCCCTGGTCAAATGTAGTGCCCTACATAGGGAGTAGCCCTGGTCAAATGTAGTGCCCTACATAGGGAGTAGCCCTGGTCAAATGTAGTGCCCTACATAGGGAGTAGCCCTGGTCAAATGTAGTGCCCTACATAGGGAGTAGCCCTGGTCAAATGTAGTGCCCTACGTGAGGAATAGCCCTGGTCAAATGTGAGTGCCCTATATAGGAGTAGCCCTGGTCAAATGTAGTACCCTACATAAGGGAGTAGCACTGGTCAAATGTAAGTGCCCCACCATAGGGTAGCCCCGGTCAAATGTAGTGCCCTACATAGGGAGAAGCCCTGGTCAAATGTAGTGCCCTATATAGGGAGTAGCCCTGGTCAAATGTAGTGCCCTACATAGGGAGTAGCCCTGGTCAAATGTAGTGTCCTACATAGGGAATAGCCCTGGTCAAATGTAGTGCCCTATATAGGGAAAAGCCCTGGTCAAATGTAGTGCCCTATATAGGGAGTAGCCCTGGTCAAATGTAGTGCCCTACATAGGGAGTAGCCCTGGTCAAATGTAGTGCCCTACATAGGGAGTAGGGTGCCATTTTGGACTCAGCCATTGTCCCTAAGCAGGTTTGTGTCCCCCGGGGTGTCTGTCTGATGTTGGGGTGTCTGTCTGATGTTGGGGTGTCTGTCTGATGTTGGGGTGTCTGTCTGATGTTGGGGTGTCTGTCCGATGTTGGGGTGTCTGTCCGATGTGGGGTGTCTGTCTGATGTTGGGGTGTCTGTCTGATGTGGGGTGTCTGTCTGATGTTGGGGTGTCTGTCTTATCTGTCCAATGTAAACACTGATTAATCAAAACCCTTATCAAGCACAAAGTAAATCACTGGTGTGTAATGCGTTGAAGATGCCATGATGACATGACGCTTCACGAACACAAGGTGGCGTCTTGGAGCAATCGGTTTCTCTCCCTCTATGCAAGACGTTGGTGGAAAATAATTTTGCTCGGACTGTCTGGGGGTGGTCTGAGTGGGGAGGGAACCTAGTTGTTATTGGTAGAGAGGGTCTGAGTGGGGAGGGAACCTAGTTGTTATTGGTAGAGAGGGTCTGAGTGGGGAGGGAACCTAGTTGTTATTGGTAGAGAGGTTCTGAGTGGAGGAGGGAACCTAGCTGTTATTGGTAGAGAGGGTCTGAGTGGGGAGGGAACCTAGCTGTTATTGGCAGAGAGGTTCTGAGTGGAGGAGGGAACCTAGCTGTTATTGGCAGAGGGGTTCTGAGTGGAGGAGGGAACCAAGCTGTTATTGGCAGAGAGGGTCTGAGTGGGGAGGGAACCTAGCTGTTATTGGCAGAGAGGTTCTGAGTGGAGGAGGGAACCAAGCTGTTATTGGTAGAGAGGGTCTGAGTGGAGAGGGAACCTAGTTGTTATTGGCAGAGAGGGTCTGAGTGGAGAGGGAACCTAGCTGTTATTGGCAGAGAGGTTCTGAGTGGGGAGGGAACCTAGCTGTTATTGGCAGAGAGGTTCTGAGTGGGGAGGGAACATAGCTGTTATTGGCAGAGAGGGTCTGAGTGGAGGAGGGAACCTAGCTGTTATTGGTAGAGAGGGTCTGAGTGGAGAGGGAACCTAGTTGTTATTGGTAGAGAGGTTCTGAGTGGAGAGGGAACCTAGTTGTTATTGGCAGAGAGGGTCTGAGTGGGGAGGGAACCAAGTTGTTATTGGCAGAGAGGGTCTGAGTGGGGAGGGAACCTAGCTGTTATTGGCAGAGAGGTTCTGAGTGGAGGAGGGAACTTAGCTGTTATTGGCAGAGAGGGTCTGAGTGGGGAGGGAACCTAGCTGTTATTGGCAGAGAGGGTCTGAGTGGGGAGGGAACCTAGCTGTTATTGGTAGAGAGGGTCTGAGTGGGGAGGGAACCTAGCTGTTATTGGTAGAGAGGTTCTGAGTGGAGGAGGGAACCTAGCTGTTATTGGTAGAGAGGGTCTGAGTGGAGAGGGAACCTAGCTGTTATTGGTAGAGAGGTTCTGAGTGGAGGAGGGAATCTAGCTGTTATTGGCAGAGAGGTTCTGAGTGGAGGAGGGAACCTAGCTGTTATTGGCAGAGAGGTTCTGAGTGGAGGAGGGAACCAAGCTGTTATTGGTAGAGAGGTTCTGAGTGGGGAGGGAACCAAGCTGTTATTGGTAGAGAGGTTCTGAGTGGGGAGGGAACCAAGCTGTTATTGGTAGAGAGGGTCTGAGTGGGGAGGGAACCTAGCTGTTATTGGCAGAGAGGGTCTGAGTGGAGGAGGGAACCTAGCTGTTATTGGCAGAGAGGTTCTGAGTGGGGAGGGAGCCTAGCTGTTATTGGCAGAGAGGTTCTGAGTGGGGAGGGAACCTAGCTGTTATTGGCAGAGAGGGTCTGAGTGGAGGAGGGAACCTAGCTGTTATTGGTAGAGAGGGTCTGAGTGGAGGAGGGAACCTAGCTGTTATTGGTAGAGAGGGTCTGAGTGGAGGAGGGAACCAAGCTGTTATTGGTAGAGAGGTTCTGAGTGGGGAGGGAACCTAGCTGTTATTGGCAGAGAGGGTCTGAGTGGGGAGGGAACCAAGCTGTTATTGGTAGAGAGGTTCTGAGTGGGGAGGGAACCTAGCTGTTATTGGCAGAGAGGGTCTGAGTGGGGAGGGAACCAAGCTGTTATTGGTAGAGAGGTTCTGAGTGGGGAGGGAACCTAGTTGTTATTGGTAGAGAGGTTCTGAGTGGAGAGGGAACCTAGTTGTTATTGGCAGAGAGGGTCTGAGTGGAGAGGGAACCTAGCTGTTATTGGTAGAGAGGTTCTGAGTGGGGAGGGAACCTAGCTGTTATTGGTAGAGAGGTTCTGAGTGGGAGGGAACCTAGCTGTTATTGGTAGAGAGGTTCTGAGTGGGAGGGAACCTAGCTGTTATTGGCAGAGAGGGTCTGAGTGGGGAGGGAACCGGCTGTTATTGGTAGAGAGGGTCTGAGTGGGAGGGAACCAAGCTGTTATTGGCAGAGAGGGTCTGAGTGGAGGAGAGGAACCAAGCTGTTATTGGCAGAGAGGTTCTGAGTGGAGGAGGGAACCAAGCTGTTATTGGTAGAGAGGGTCTGAGTGGGGAGGGAACCTAGTTGTTATTGGCAGAGAGGGTCTGAGTGGGGAGGGAACCTAGCTGTTATTGGTAGAGAGGGTCTGAGTGGGGAGGGAACCAAGCTGTTATTGGCAGAGAGGGTCTGAGTGGAGGAGGGAACCAAGCTGTTATTGGCAGAGAGGGTCTGAGTGGAGGAGGGAACCAAGCTGTTATTGGCAGAGAGGGTCTGAGTGGAGGAGGGAACCAAGCTGTTATTGGCAGAGAGGGTCTGAGTGGAGGAGGGAACCAAGCTGTTATTGGTAGAGAGGGTCTGAGTGGGGAGGGAACCTAGTTGTTATTGGCAGAGAGGGTCTGAGTGGAGGAGGGAACCTAGCTGTTATTGGCAGAGAGGGTCTGAGTGGGGAGGGAACCAAGCTGTTATTGGTAGAGAGGGTCTGAGTGGAGGAGGGAACCTAGCTGTTATTGGCAGAGAGGTTCTGAGTGGGGAGGGAACCTAGCTGTTATTGGTAGAGAGGTTCTGAGTGGGGAGGGAACCAAGCTGTTATTGGCAGAGAGGGTCTGAGTGGAGGAGGGAACCTAGCTGTTATTGGTAGAGAGGTTCTGAGTGGGGAGGGAACCAAGCTGTTATTGGCAGAGAGGTTCTGAGTGGGGAGGGAACCAAGCTGTTATTGGCAGAGAGGGTCTGAGTGGGGGAGGGAACCTAGCTGTTATTGGCAGAGAGGGTCTGAGTGGGGAGGGAACCTAGCTGTTATTGGCAGAGAGGGTCTGAGTGGAGGAGGGAACCTAGCTGTTATTGGCAGAGAGGTTCTGAGTGGAGGAGGGAACCAAGCTGTTATTGGCAGAGAGGGTCTGAGTGGAGGAGGGAACCAAGCTGTTATTGGCAGAGAGGGTCTGAGTGGGGGAGGGAACCTAGCTGTTATTGGCAGAGAGGGTCTGAGTGGGGAGGGAACCTAGCTGTTATTGGCAGAGAGGGTCTGAGTGGAGGAGGGAACCTAGCTGTTATTGGCAGAGAGGTTCTGAGTGGAGGAGGGAACCAAGCTGTTATTGGCAGAGAGGGTCTGAGTGGAGGAGGGAACCAAGCTGTTATTGGCAGAGAGGTTCTGAGTGGGGAGGGAACCTAGCTGTTATTGGTAGAGAGGGTCTGAGTGGAGGAGGGAACCTAGCTGTTATTGGCAGAGAGGGTCTGAGTGGAGGAGGGAACCTAGCTGTTATTGGCAGAGAGGTTCTGAGTGGAGGAGGGAACCAAGCTGTTATTGGCAGAGAGGGTCTGAGTGGAGGAGGGAACCAAGCTGTTATTGGCAGAGAGGTTCTGAGTGGGGAGGGAACCAAGCTGTTATTGGTAGAGAGGGTCTGAGTGGGACAATTTCCCAGTATTATTCCAACCTCATAGTGTGGAAATATACAGCATATAAAATGCAGGAAAATCATGTTTTTGTCATGCCCTGATCTGTTTCACCTGTCTTTGTGATTGTCTCCACTCACCTCCAGGTGTCACCCGTTTTCCCCATTATCCCCTGGGTATTTAGTCCTGTGTTCTCTGTTTGTTTGTTGCCAGTTCGTCTTGTCATGCCAAGTCAACCAGCGTGTTTTTCCGTGCTCCTGCTTTTTCCACGTCTCTGTTGTTCTAGTCCTCCCGGTTCTGGCCTTTGTCTGTCCTGACACTGAGTCCGCCTGCCTGACCATTCAGCCTGCCTGCCACTCTGTACTTCCTGGACTCCGACCTGGTTCTGATATTTTGCCTGTCCACGGCCCGTCTCTTTCCTGCCCCTTGTTTTATAATCAGAGACTCTAAACATCTGACTCCAGTGTCTGCATCTGGGCCCTGTATCGTTATAGTGTTTGACTGCACTGGGCCTTTAATGATTCAACCATTGTATAATATATGAGATACAATTCAATAAATTGATTGTTTTCATTGATTCAATCTATTCGATTGATTGACTGTTAGATTATTGGTAAACGATAGACAGACGGATGGATAAAGTGAACAGGATCTGGGGAGAGACAGACAGACACACAGATAGACAGACGGACGGATGGACGATCGTATCAACAGATGAACTCCTACATACCTTGATGAAGGCGTATCCCGCCCCGTTGTCTGTGATGGTGAGGCCCAGGGCCTCCTCTGATTTAAACACCTCCACCTCCTTCTTAATGGCTTTAATGTGGGCGAATATAAAGTCCTCCAGGCCGATCTGACCACCAAGCAGCTTCTCCATGTCGATCTTATGGGTGTTCAATGTACAGAACAGGATCTGGGGAGGGAGAGACAGACAGACAAATTAATGAACAGGATCTGGGGAGGGAGAGACAGATAGACAAATTAATGAACGGTATCTGGGGAGGGAGAGACAGATAGACAAATGAATGAACAGGATCTGGGGAGGGAGAGACAGATAGACAAATTAATGAACAGTATCTGGGGAGGGAGAGACAGATAGACAAATTAATGAACAGGATCTGGGGAGGGAGAGACAGACAGACAGACAGACAGACAGACAGACAGACAGACAGACAGAGATGAATGAACAGGATCTGGAGAGGGAGAGACAGATAGACAAATTAATGAACAGGATCTGGAGAGGGAGAGACATATTAATGTTGAGAGGTATTGATGAGATAAACTTCATATTAAATACTGATGCAACATATCAGTTCTATGAGAACACAACATAACACTGAACAAAAATACAAACGCAACATGCAACAATTTCAAAGATTTTACTGAGTTCATATGAGGATATCAGTCCTAAAATAAATTCATTCGGCCCTAATCTATGGATTTCACATGACTAGGAATACAGATATGCATCTGTTGGTCACAGATACCTTAACAAAGAGGTAGGGTGTGGATCAGAACCAGTCAGTATCTGGTGTGATTATTTGCCTCATGCAGCGCGACACATCTCCTTCACATGGAGTTGATCAGGCTGTTGATTGTGGCCTGTGGAATGTTGTCCCACTCCTCTTCAATGGCTGTGTGAAGTCGCTGGATATTGGCGGGAACTGGAACACGCTGGCCGTACACACTTTGATCCAGAGCATCCCAAACATGCTCAATGTGTGACATGTCTGGTGAGTATGCAGGCCATGGAAGAACTGGGACATTTCAGCTTCCAGGGAATTGTGTCCAGATCCTTGTGACATGGGGCCGTATATTATCATACTGAAACACGAGGTGATGGAGGAGGATGAATGGTACGACAATGGGCCTCAGGATCTTGTCACAGTATCTCTGTGCATTCAAATTGCCATCAATAAAATGCAGTTGTGTACGCCACTATGGGGCACTCTGCTCACAAACGTGGACATCAACAAACCGCTCGCCGACACGGCGCCGTACACGCTGTCGGCCATTTGACGTACAGTTGAAACCGCGATTCATCCGTGAAGATCTTCTCTAACATGCCCGTGGCCATCGAAGGTGAACATTTGCCCACTGAGGCTGAAATGCAGTCAGATCAAGACCTGATGTGGACGACGAGCACGCAGATGAGCTTCTCTGAGACGGTTTCTGACAGTTTGTGCAGAAATTCTTTGGTTGTGTTTATCAAGAGTCTGTTTTATTAAGAGTCTGGGTGACTGGTTTCAGACTATCCCACTGGTGAAGAAGGCCGGATGTCCTGGGCTGGCGTGGTTAATTCTCTAAAAGGACGTTGGAGGAGGCTTATGGTAGAGAAATGATCATTGACATTTCTGGCAACAGCTCTGGTGGACATTCCAGCAATCAGCATATTAATTGCACGCTCCTTCAAAATTTGAGACATCTGTGAGATTGTGTTGTGTGACAAACCTGCACATTTTAAGGTTGTTTTTTTAATGTCCCCAGCACAAGGTGCTGTTTAATCTGCTTCTTGATATGCCACAACTCTCAGGTGGATGGATTATCTTGGCAAAGGAGAAATGCTCACTAACAGGGATGTAAAACTAATTTGTGTTTACAGACAGATTATTTCACTTATAATTCAATGTGTCACAATTCCAGTAGGTCAGAAGTTTACATACACTAAGTTGACTGTGCCTTTAAACAGCTTGGAAAATTCCAGAAAATGATGTCATGGCTTTAGAAGCTTCTGCTAGGCTAATTGACATCATTTGAGTCAATTGGAGGTGTACCTGTGGATGTATTTCAAGGCCTACCTTCAAACTCAGTGCCTCTTTGCTTGACATTTTGGGGAAACCAAAAGAAATCAGCCAAGACCTCAGAAAAAAATTGTAGTCCTCCACAAGTCTGATTCATCCTTGGGAGTAATTTCCAAACGCCTGAAGGTACCACGTTTATCTGTACAAACAATAGTACGCAAGTATAAACACCATGGGACCACGCAGCCGTCATACCGCTCAGGAAGGAGACACGTTCTGTCTCCTAGAGATGAACGTACTTTGGTGCGAAAAGTACAAATCAATCCCAGAACAGCAGCAAAGGACCTTGTGAAGATGCTGGAGGAAACAGGTACAAAAGTATCAATATCCACAGTACAACGAGTCCTGTGTCGACATAACCTGAAAGGCCGCTCAGCAAGGGAAGAAGCCACTGCTCCAAAACCGCCATAAAAAAGCCAGACTACGGTTTGCAATTGCACATGGGGACAAAGATCGTTCTTTTTGGAGAAATGTCCTCTGGTCTGATGAAACAAAAGTAGAACTGTTTGGCCATAATGACCATCATTATGTTTGGAGGAAAAAGGGGGAGGCTTGCAAGCTGAAGAACACCATCCCAACCGTGAAGCACGGCGGTGGCAGCATCATGTTGTGGGGGTGCTTTGCTGCAGGAGGGACTGGTGCACTTCACAAAATAGATGGCATCATGAGGAAGGAAAAGTATGTGGATTTAGTGAAGCAACATCTCAAGACATCAGTCAGGAAGTTAACGCTTGGTCACAAATGGGTCTTCTAAATGGACAATGACCCCAAGGATACTTCCAAAGTTGAGGCAAAATGGCTTAAGGACAACAAAGTCAAGGTATTAGAGTGGCCATCACAAACCCCTGACATTAATCCCATAGAACATTTGTGGGCAGAACTGAAAAAGTGTGTGTGAACAAGGAGGCCTCCAAACCTGACTCAGTTACACCAGCTCTGTCAGGAGGAATGGGCCAAAATTCACCCAACTTATTGTGGGTAGCTCGTGGAAGGCTATCCAAAACATTTGACTCAAATTAAACAATTTAAAGGCAATACAACCAAATACTAATTGAGTGTATGTAAACTTCTGACCCACTGGGGATGTGATGAAAGAAATAAAGGCTGAAATAAATCATTCTCTCTGCTATTATTCTGACATTTCACATTCTGAAAGTGGTGATCCCAACTGACCTAAGACATGGAATCTTTACTAGGATTAAATGTCAGGAATTGTGAAAACAGAGTTGAAATGTATTTGGCTGAGGTGTATGAAAACTTCCCACTTCAACTGTATTTACTTATTACAGGTCAGTCTGTGACAGTAAACTGTCCACTCTTCTCACCGTCCAGCTTCCTGTTCCAGACTGACCCGGGCTACAGCAGGAACTATTAGTGCTTCCACCGACCCATACTGACCCGGGTACAGCCCCCACTGTGACCCATACTGACCCGGGCTACAGCCCAGGAACTATAAGACAAGTGTTCTTCCTGTCCCACTGACCCATACTGACCCGGGCTACAGCCCAGGAACTATAAGACAAGTGTTCTTCCTGTCCCACTGACCCGTACTGACCCGGGCTACAGCCCAGGAACTATAAGACAAGTGTTCTTCCTGTCCACTGACCCATACTGACCCGGGCTACAGCCCAGGAACTATAAGACAAGTGTTCTTCCTGTCCCACTGACCCATACTGACCCGGGCTACAGCCCAGGAACTATAAGACAAGTGTTCTTCCTGTCCCACTGACCCATACTGACCAGGGCTACAGCCCAGGAACTATTAGACAAGTGTTCTTCCTGTCCCACTGACTCATACTGACCCGGGCTACAGCCCAGGAACAATAAGACAAGTGTTCTTCCTGTCCCACTGACCCATACTGACCCGGGCTACAGCCCAGGAACAATAAGACAAGTGTTCTTCCTGTCCCACTGACCCATACTGACCCGGGCTACAGCCCAGGAACTATAAGACAAGTGTTCTTCCTGTCCCACTGACCCATACTGACCCGGGCTACAGCCCAGGAACAATAAGACAAGTGTTCTTCCTGTCCCACTGACCCATACTGACCCGGGCTACAGCCCAGGAACTATAAGACAAGTGTTCTTCCTGTCCCACTGACCCATACTGACCCGGGCTACAGCCCAGGAACTATAAGACAAGTGTTCTTCCTGTCCCACCGACCCATACTGACCCGGGCTACAGCCCAGGAACTATAAGACAAGTGTTCTTCCTGTCCCACTGACCCATACTGACCGGGCCAGGGATATTAGACAAGTGTTCTTCCTGTCCCACCGACCCATACTGACCCGGGATATAAGACATTACTGTGCAGCCGTCTTCATCGACCTGGCCAAGGCTTTCGACTCTGTCAATCACCACATTCTTATCGGCCGACTCAGCAGCCTTGGTTTCTCAAATGACTGCCGCGCCTGGTTCACCCACTACTTCTCGGATAGAGTTCAGTGTGTCAAATCGGAGGGCATGCTGTCCGGTCCTCTAGCAGTCTCTATGGGGGTGCCACAGGGTTCAATTCTTGGGCCGACTCTTCTCTGTATACATCAATGATGTCGCTCTTGCTGCTGGTGATTCTCTGATCCACCTCACAGACGACACCATTCTGTATACATCTGGCCCTTCTTTCGACACTGTGTTAACAAACCTCCAGACGGGATTCAATGCCATACATCTCTCCTTCCGTGGCCTCCAACTGCTCTTAAATGCAAGTAAAACTAAATGCATGCTTTCCAACCGATCGCTGCCGACACCTGCCTGCCTGCTCAGCATCACTACTCTGACGGTTTTGGCTTAGAATATGTGGGCAACTACAAATACCTAGGGTCTGGATAGACTGTAAACTCTCATTCCAGACTCACATCAAGCATCTCCAATCCAAATCTAGAACCGGCTTCCTATTGCACAACAAAGCATCCTTCACTCATGCTGCCAAACATACCCTGCGTAAACCTGACCATCCTACTGATCCTCGACTTCGGCGATGTCATTTACAAAATAGCCTCCAATACCCTACTCAACTAATTGGATGCAGTCTGTCACAGTGCCATATGTTTTGTCACCAAAGCCTCATCAAATCAAATCAAATTTTATTTGTCACATACACATGGTTAGCAGATGTTAATGCAAGTGTAGTGAAATGCTTGTGCTTCTAGTTCCGACAATGCAGTAATAACCAACAAGTAATCTAGCTAACAATTCCAAAACTACTACCTTATAGACACAAGTGTAAGGGGATAAAGAATATGTACATAAAGATATATGAATGAGTGATGGTACAGAGCGGCATAGGCAAGATACAGTAGATGGTATCGAGTACAGTATATACATATGAGATGAGTATGTAAACAAAGTGGCATAGTTAAAGTGGCTAGTGTATTACATAAAGATGCAGTAGATGATATAGAGTACAGTATATACGTATACATATGAGATGAATAATGTAGGGTATGTAAACATTATATTAGGTAGCATTGTTTAAAGTGGCTAGTGATATATTTTACATCATTTCCCATCAATTCCCATTATTAAAGTGGCTGTCATATACTACCCACCACTGCGACCTGTATGCTCTCGTTGGTTGGCCCTCGCTTCATACTTGTCGCCAAACCCACTGGCTCCAGGTCATCTATAAGTCTTTGCTTGGTAAAGCCCCGCCTTATCTCAGCTCACTGGTCACCATAGCAACACCCACCCATAGCACGCGCTCCAAAGACTAATCCTCCTTTGGCTGCCTTTCCTTCCAGTTCTCTGCTGCCAAAGACTGGAACGAATTGCAAAAATCACTGAAGCTGGAGACTCTTATCTCCCTCTCTAACTTTAAGCATCAGCTGTCAGAGCAGATCACTGCACCTGTACACAGCCCATCTGTAAATAGCAGTCAATCTGTAAATAGCCCACCCAACTACCTCATCCCCATATTGTTATTTATTTTTTTGCTCCTTTGCACCCCAGTATCTCTACTTGCACATTCACCTTCTGCACATCTATCACTCCAGTGTTTAATTGCTAAATTGTAATTAATTCGCCATTATGGCCTATTTATTGCCTTACCTCCCTCATCTTACCTTATTTGCACACACTGTATATAGACTTTTCTATTGTATTATTGACTGTATGCTTGTTTATCCCATCTGTAACTCTGTGTTGTTGTTTGTGTCACACTGGTTTGCTTTATCTTGGCCAGATTCGCAGTTGTAAATGAAGAACTTGTTCTCAACTGGCCTACCTGGTTAAATAAAGGGTTAGGGTTATACATATATATATGTATATATATAAATACCTGGTTAAATAAAGGTGAAATAAAATAAATAAATGAAGGTAAGACAAGTGTGATGTCCTCATGCTAACAGAGGTAAGACAAGTGTGATGAGAGAGAGAGAGAGGGAAAAAAGAGAGAGAGAGAGGAGAGGGGAAAGAAAGAGAGAGAGAGTGGAGAGGGGGTGGGAATAAAATGAAGGAGCCTTGGCCATTCACAGGTACAGTGCATTACAAAATATAAATGTTTGATTCGTGACTATCTCTCTTCTCTTCCTTTCTCCAGCTCTTCTCTCTCACACAATTAGAGGCTCATTAAAATTCAACAGATTTTAATTGTGAGAGAGTGATGCCCACCTACCTGTTCTCATGTAGCAGGTCAGGCCATTACCCAGAAGACCATGGGAGAGACAAACAGTAGAATACGCTGTCAATTAAATCAGGGCCTTCATGCTCTCTCTCCCTCTGACACTTCTCTTTCATGCCTCTCTCTCTTCTCATCCTTTCTCTAGCTCTTCTCTCTCACACAGAATGTTCTCTGCCTCTCCTGACACACACACACACACACACACACACACACACACACACACACACACACACACACACACACACACACACACACACACACACACACACACACACACCACACCTGAACTTAACCGGCCTGACTCACAAGGACACATCCACCTCCTCTCCTCCCTTATCCCTACTCTCCTCCCTCTACCTCCCTCCTCTTTCTCCCACGTCCTGCCATCTCACACAGGCTAGAACTGAGTGAGGTAGAACACATGGAGGTAGAACTGAGGGAGGTAGAACTGAGAGAGGTAGAACTGTGGGAGGTAGAACTGTGGGAGGTAGAACTGAGGGAGATAGAACTGAGGGAGGTAGAGCACATGGAGGTAGAACTGAGGGAGGGAGAACTACGGGAGGGAGAACTAAGGGAGGTAGAACTGAGGGAGGTAGAACACATGGAGGTAGAACTGAGGGAGGTAGAACTGAGGGAGGGAGAACTGAGGGAGGTAGAACTGAGGGAGGTAGAACTAAGGGAGGTAGAACTGAGGGAGGTAGAACTGAGCGAGGTAGAACTGAGGGAGTTAGAACCGAGGGAGGTAGAACTAAGGGAGGTAGAACTGAGGGAGGTAGAACTAAGGGAGGTAGAACTAAGGGAGGTAGAACTAAGGGAGGTAGAACTGAGGGAGGTAGAACTGAGGGAGTTAGAGCACATGGACATGGAAGGTGTAAAAAAAAACATGGCCTGACAGTCTGTCTGATTTCATTCAAGACCGAAATTAAACTACTCTAGAACCGACAATGTGGGTCTATCAAAACTAATAAAACTACTCTAGAACCGAAAATGTAATCTATTATAATATGCTACGCACAAAATACATTTTGGACATGGGTGGCCCAAAGAATGGAGCCCACAACACTGGCGGTGCAAGCGCCATGGTTCTACCAACTGAGCCCACAACCCTGGCGGTGCAAGTCCCATGCTCTACCAACTGAGCCCACAACCCTGGCGGTGCTAGCGCCATGCTCTACCAACTGAGCCCACAACCCTGGCGGTGCTAGCGCCATGCTCTACCAACTGAGCCCACAACCCTGTTGGTGCAAGGCCCATGCTCTACCAACTGAGCCCACAACCCTGGCGGTGCTAGCGCCATGCTCTACCAACTGAGCCCACAACTCTGGCGGTGCTAGCGCCATGCTCTACCAACTGAGCCCTCAACCCTGTTGGTGCAAGTCCCATGCTCTACCAACTGAGCCCACAACCCTGGCGGTGCTAGCGCCATGCTCTACCAACTGAGCCATACAGGACAATGTACAATGCCATAGGAAAGTATTCATACCCATTGACTTATTCCAGCTCATCACCCGTTTAACACCATCCCTGCCGTGAAGCATGGTGGTGGCAGCATCATGCTGTGGGGATGCTTTTCAGCAGCAGGGACTGGGAGACTAAGGATAGAGAGAACAATGAATGGAGCCAAATACAGGCAAATCCTTGGTGAGAATCTGCTTCAGAGTGCAAACGACCTTAGACTGGGGTGAAGATTTACACAGGGTACCAGTACTGAGTCGATGTACAGGGTATGAGGTAATAACATGGCTACATATACAGGGTACCAGTACTGAGTCGATGTACAGGGTATGAGGTAATAACATGGCTATATATACAGGGTACCAGTACTGCTCAGCGCCGTCCTGTTCTGTGAGCTTGTGTGGTCTACCACTTCACGGCTGAGCCGTTGTTGCTCCTATCCGTTTCCACTTCACAATAACATCACTAACAGTTGACCGGGGAGCAGCTCTAGCAGGGCAGAAATTTGACGAACTGACTTGTTGAAAAAGTGGCATCCTATGACGGTGCCAAAGTCACCAAGACCATTCTATTGCCAATGATTGTCTATGGAGATTGCATGGCATTGTGCTCGATTTTATACACCTGTCAGCAACGGGTGAGCCTGAAATACCTGAATCCACTAATCCGAAGGATTATATGTATAATGTAACGAACTGAATACTGTATATAACTAACTGAATACTGTATATAACTAACTGAATACTGTATATAACGAACTGAATACTGTATATAACTAACTGAATACCGATATAACTTGTTTCAGGAATTTTGTTGCTTCTTCTCATGAGAAAACCATGGAATATTTCTAATGGCTGACCTAGATGTGCTATGACATGCTGACGTGACAGATGCTGTGTTAATTTGCCCAGCCAAGATTAAGGAAGTTCAGGTGAATCTGATTATTCATTGACCGACTGTCTTACTGCGTGACTGGCTGACTTTCTGTCTGTCTGACCGACTGTCTTACTGCGTGACTGACTGTCTTACTGCGTGACTGACTGACTTTCTGTCTGTCTGACTGACTGTCTTACTGCGTGACTGACTGACTTTCTGTCTGTCTGACTGACGGTCTGACTGCGTGACCGACTGTCTTACTGCGTGACTGGCTGACCTTCTATCTGTCTGACCGACTGTCTTACTGCGTGACTGACTGTCTTACTGCGTGACTGACTGACTTTCTGTCTGTCTGACTGACTGTCTTACTGCGTGACTGGCTGACCTTCTGTCTGTCTGACTGACTGTCTTACTGCGTGACCGACTGTCTGACTGCGTGACTGACTTTCTGTCTGTCTGTTTGACTGTCTTACTGCGTGACTGACTGACTTTCTGTCTGTCTGTTTGACTGTCTGACTGCGTGACTGACTGACTGGATGTGGAGCTGGATGTGGAGGACCTAGGCTGGCATGGTGACACGTGGTCTGCGGTTGTGAGGCCGGTTGGACGTACTGACAAATTCGACTTTAGAGAAGGCTTATGGTAGAAAAATTAACATTAAATTCTCTGGCAACAGCTCTGGTGGACTTTCCTAGAGTCAGCATGCCAATTGCACGCTCCCTCAACTTGAGACATCTGTGGGATTGTGTTGTGTGACAAAACTGCACATTTTAGAGTGGCCTTTTATTACCCCCAGCACAAGGTGCACCTGTGTAATGATCATGCTGTTTAATCAGCTTCTTGATATGCCACCCCTGTCAGGAGGATGGATTATCTTGGCAAAGGAGAAACGCTCACTGACAGGGATGTAAACAAATTTGTGCACAAAATTTGAGAGAAATAAGCTTTTTGTCTGTATGGAACATTTCTGGGATCTTTTATTTCAGCTCATGAAACATGGAACCAACACTTGTCATGTTGCAATTATATTTCCGTTTGGTATAACTTTCTGAATGACCATAGAGAGCGGTTAGGGTTATGTACTGTAGGTCTGGTGGTTGACAGGAAGAGATGTTAGGGTCATGTGCTGTAGGTCTGGTTGTTGACAGGAAGAGATGTTAGGGTCATGTACTGTAGGTCTGGTGGTTGACAGGAAGAGATGTTAGGGTCATGTACTGTAGGTCTGGTGGTTGACAGGAAGAGATGTTAGGGTCATGTGCTGTAGGTCTGGTGGTTGACAGGAAGAGCGGTTAGGGTCATGTACTGTAGGTCTGGTGGTTGACAGGAAGAGATGTTAGGGTCATGTGCTGTAGGTCTGGTGGTTGACAGGAAGAGCGGTTAGGGTCATGTACTGTAGGTCTGGTGGTTGACGGGAAGAGCTGTTAGGGTCATGTACTGTAGGTCTGGTGGTTGACAGGAAGAGATGTTAGGGTCATGTGCTGTAGGTCTGGTTGTTGACAGGAAGAGATGTTAGGGTCATGTACTGTAGGTCTGGTGGTTGACAGGAAGAGCGGTTAGGGTCATGTACTGTCGGTCTGGTGGTTGACAGGAAGAGCTGTTAGGGTCATGTACTGTCGGTCTGGTGGTTGACAGGAAGAGCTGTTAGGGTCATGTACTGTAGGTCTGGTGGTTGACGGGAAGAGCTGTTAGGGTCATGTACTGTAGGTCTGGTGGTTGACAGGAAGAGATGTTAGGGTCATGTACTGTAGGTCTGGTGGTTGACAGGAAGAGCTGTTAGGGTCATGTACTGTAGGTCTGTGGTTGACAGGGAAGAGATGTTAGGGTCATGTGCTGTAGGTCTGGTTGTTGACAGGAAGAGCTGTTAGGGTCATGTACTGTAGGTCTGGTGGTTGACAGGAAGAGATGTTAGGGTCATGTGCTGTAGGTCTGGTTGTTGACAGGAAGAGCTGTTAGGGTCATGTACTGTAGGTCTGGTGGTTGACAGGAAGAGATGTTAGGGTCATGTACTGTAGGTCTGGTGGTTGACAGGAAGAGATGTTAGGGTCATGTACTGTAGGTCTGGTTGTTGACAGGAAGAGATGTTAGGGTCATGTACTGTAGGTCTGGTGGTTGACAGGAAGAGATGTTAGGGTCATGTACTGTAGGTCTGGTGGTTGACAGGAAGAGATGTTAGGGTCATGTGCTGTAGGTCTGGTGGTTGACAGGAAGAGCGGTTAGGGTCATGTACTGTAGGTCTGGTGGTTGACAGGAAGAGATGTTAGGGTCATGTACTGTAGGTCTGGTTGTTGACAGGAAGAGATGTTAGGGTCATGTGCTGTAGGTCTGGTGGTTGACAGGAAGAGCTGTTAGGGTCATGTACTGTGGGTCTGGTGGTTGACGGAAGAGATGTTAGGGTCATGTGCTGTAGGTCTGGTGGTTGACAGGAAGAGCTGAAAGGTCATGTACTGTAGGTCTGGTGGTTGACAGGAAGAGATGTTAGGGTCATGTACTGTAGGTCTGGTGGTTGACAGGAAGAGATGTTAGGGTCATGTGCTGTAGGTCTGGTGGTTGACAGGAAGAGATGTTAGGGTCATGTACTGTAGGTCTGGTTGTTGACAGGAAGAGATGCTAGGGTCATGTACTGTAGGTCTGGTTGTTGATGAGGAAGAGCTGTTAGGTCTTACTGTAGGTCTGGTGGTTGACAGGAAGAGATGTTAGGGTCATGTGCTGTAGGTCTGGTGGTTGACAGGAAGAGATGTTAGGGTCATGTACTGTAGGTCTGGTGGTTGACAGGAAGAGCTGTTAGGGTCATGTGCTGTAGGTCTGGTGGTTGACAGGAAGAGCTGTTAGGGTCATGTGCTGTAGGTCTGGTTGTTGACAGGAAGAGATGCTAGGGTCATGTACTGTCGGTCTGGTGGTTGACAGGAAGAGCTGTTAGGGTCATGTACTGTCGGTCTGGTGGTTGACAGGAAGAGCTGTTAGGGTCATGTACTGTAGGTCTGGTGGTTGACAGGAAGAGATGTTAGGGTCATGTACTGTCGGTCTGGTGGTTGACAGGAAGAGCTGTTAGGGTCATGTACTGTAGGTCTGGTGGTTGACAGGAAGAGATGCTAGGGTCATGTACTGTCGGTCTGGTGGTTGACAGGAAGAGCTGTTAGGGTCATGTACTGTAGGTCTGGTGGTTGACAGGAAGAGATGTTAGGGTCATGTACTGTAGGTCTGGTTGTTGACAGGAAGAGCTGTTAGGGTCATGTACTGTAGGTCTGGTGGTTGACAGGAAGAGATGTTAGGGTCATGTACTGTAGGTCTGGTTGTTGACAGGAAGAGATGCTAGGGTCATGTACTGTAGGTCTGGTTGTTGACAGGAAGAGCTGTTAGGGTCATGTGCTGTAGGTCTGGTGGTTGACAGGAAGAGCTGTTAGGGTCATGTGCTGTAGGTCTGGTGGTTGACAGGAAGAGATGTTAGGGTCATGTACTGTAGGTCTGGTTGTTGACAGGAAGAGCTGTTAGGGTCATGTACTATAGGTCTGGTGGTTGACAGGAAGAGATGTTAGGGTCATGTACTGTCGGTCTGGTTGTTGACAGGAAGAGATGTTAGGGTCATGTACTGTCGGTCTGGTTGTTGACAGGAAGAGCTGTTAGGGTCATGTACTGTAGGTCTGGTGGTTGACAGGAAGAGATGTTAGGGTCATGTACTGTAGGTCTGGTGGTTGACAGGAAGAGATGTTAGGGTCATGTACTGTAGGTCTGGTGGTTGACGGAGAAAGAGCTGTTAGGGTCATGTACTGTAGGTCTGGTGGTTGACAGGAAGAGCTGTTAGGGTCATGTACTGTAGGTCTGGTGGTTGACAGGAAGAGATGTTAGGGTCATGTACTGTAGGTCTGGTGGTTGACAGGAAGAGATGTTAGGGTCATGTGCTGTAGGTCTGGTTGACAGGAAGAGATGTTAGGTCATGTACTGTAGGTCTGGTGGTTGACAGGAAGAGATGTTAGGGTCATGTGCTGTCGGTCTGGTGGTTGACAGGAAGAGATGTTAGGGTCATGTGCTGTAGGTCTGGTTGTTGACAGGAAGAGATGTTAGGGTCATGTACTGTAGGTCTGGTGGTTGACAGGAAGAGATGTTAGGGTCATGTACTGTAGGTCTGGTTGTTGACAGGAAGAGCTGTTAGGGTCATGTACTGTAGGTCTGGTGGTTGACAGGAAGAGATGTTAGGGTCATAGGTCTGTGGTTGACAGGAAGAGATGTTAGGGTCATGTACTGTAGGTCTGGTTGTTGACAGGAAGAGCTGTTAGGGTCATGTACTGTAGGTCTGGTGGTTGACAGGAAGAGCTGTTAGGGTCATGTGCTGTAGGTCTGGTGGTTGACAGGAAGAGCTGTTAGGGTCATGTACTGTCGGTCTGGTGGTTGACAGGAAGAGCTGTTAGGGTCATGTGCTGTAGGTCTGGTGGTTGACAGGAAGAGATGTTAGGGTCTGTGTACTGTAGGTCTGGTGGTTGACAGAAGAGCTGTTAGGTCATGTACTGTAGGTCTGGTGGTTGACAGGAAGAGATGTTAGGGTCATGTACTGTAGGTCTGGTGGTTGACAGGAAGAGATGTTAGGGTCATGTACTGTAGGTCTGGTGGTTGACAGGAAGAGATGTTAGGGTCATGTACTGTAGGTCTGGTGGTTGACAGGAAGAGCTGTTAGGGTCATGTACTGTAGGTCTGGTGGTTGACAGGAAGAGATGTTAGGGTCATGTGCTGTAGGTCTGGTGGTTGACAGGAAGAGATGTTAGGGTCGTACTGTAGGTCTGGTGATTTGACAGGGAAGAGATGTTAGGGTCATGTACTGTAGGTCTGGTGGTTGACAGGAAGAGCTGTTAGGGTCATGTACTGTAGGTCTGGTGGTTGACAGGAAGAGATGTTAGGGTCATGTGCTGTAGGTCTGGTGGTTGACAGGAAGAGATGTTAGGGTCATGTGCTGTCGGTCTGGTGGTTGACAGGAAGAGCTGTTAGGGTCATGTACTGTCGGTCTGGTGGTTGACAGGAAGAGATGTTAGGGTCATGTACTGTAGGTCTGGTGGTTGACAGGAAGAGCTGTTAGGGTCATGTACTGTAGGTCTGGTGGTTGACAGGAAGAGATGTTAGGGTCATGTACTGTAGGTCTGGTTGTTGACAGGAAGAGATGTTAGGGTCATGTACTGTAGGTCTGGTGGTTGACAGGAAGAGATGTTAGGGTCATGTACTGTAGGTCTGGTTGTTGACAGGAAGAGATGTTAGGGTCATGTACTGTAGGTCTGGTGGTTGACAGGAAGAGATGTTAGGGTCATGTACTGTAGGTCTGGTGGTTGACAGGGAATACAGCCCATCAGCATTAAGTCCGGTTGATCATTGACATGGATGCTCTGTGCTTCAGAATGAGTAATGCCTACATGATGATCATTATGATAATGACACAAATAAAACGCTTCAGGAAAAGGGACATTTCTTTGGATCTGGACTTTTTCCGACTATAGAAACAAAACATCCCTTGATAAAGACCTTTATGAAGGGGACAGGAGTTTTTCTTTCCGACTATAGAAACAAAACATCCCTTGATAAAGACCTTTATGAAGGGGACAGGAGTTTTTCTTTCCGACTATAGAAACAAAACATCCCTTGATAAAGACCTTTACGAAGGGGACAGGAGTTTTTCTTTCCGACTATAGAAACAAAACATCCCTTGATAAAGACCTTTACGAAGGGGACAGGAGTTTTTCTTTCCGACTATAGAAACAAAACATCCCTTGATAAAGATCTTTACGAAGGGGACAGGAGTTTTTCTTTCCGACTATAGAAACAAAACATCCCTTGATAAAGACCTTTATGAAGGGGACAGGAGTTTTTCTTTCCGACTATAGAAACAAAACATCCCTTGATAAAGATCTTTATTTAAGGGGACAGGAGTTTTTCTTTCCGACTATAGAAACAAAACATCCCTTGATAAAGACCTTTATGAAGGGGACAGGAGATTTTTCTTTCCGACTATAGAAACAAAAAAACATCCCATGAGAAAGACCTTTACGAAGGGGACAGGAGTTTTCTTTCCCACTATAGAAACAAAACATCCCTTGGATAAAGATCTTTCTGAAGGGACAGGAGTTTTTTCTTTCCGACTATAGAAACAAAACATCCCTTGATAAAGACCTTTTATGAAGGGACAGGAGTTTTTCTTTCTGACTATAGAAACAAAACATCCCTTGAGAAAGACCTTTGAAGGGGACAGGAGTTTTCTTTCAGACTATAGAAACAAAACATCCCTTGATAAAGATCTTTTCTGAAAGGGGACAGGAGTTTTTTCTTTCCGACTATAGAAACAAAACATCCCTTGATAAAGACCTTTTATGAAGGGGACAGAGTTTTCTTCCGACTATAGAAATAAAACATCCCTTGAGAAAGACCTTTACGAATGGGACAGGAGTTTTCTTTCCGACTATAGAAACAAAACATCCCTTGATAAAGACCTTTATGAGCGGGGACAGGAGTTTTCTTTCAGACTATAGAAACAAAACATCCCTTGAGAAAGACCTTTTACGAAGGGGACATGGAGTTTTCTTTCAGACTATAGAAACAAAACATCCCTTGAGAAAGACCTTTACAGAAGGGGACAGGAGTTTTTCTTTCTGACTATAGAAACAGGTTGTATTCAGGTGACAATCAGAGTCACCTCAACCTATTCCTTCCTGTCTGTGACATTACACCCAAACCTCTGAGCAGCCAATGGGAACTCTACGTCTCACCGCTGTGTGCAACCCCTTCTGAGCATCTTGGCTGCACAATCATTACTTAATCAACTGAACCCCTTTCACCGAAATCACGGCTGCTTCACAACTGAGCTCTCTCTGTCTGAGTTCTGTCTGCCTGCCTGCCTGTCTGTCTGCCTGAGCTCTGTCTGTCTGAGCTCTGTCTGCCTGCCTGCCTGTCTGAGCTCTGTCTGTCTGAGCTCTGTCTGCCTGCCTGCCTGTCTGAGCTCTGTCTGTCTGCCTGCCTGCCTGAGCTCTGTCTGTCTGAGCTCTGTCTGCCTGCCTGCCTGTCTGAGCTCTGTCTGCCTGCCTGCCTGAGCTCTGTCTGTCTGAGCTCTGTCTGTCTGAGCTCTGCCTGCCTGCCTGCCTGCCTGTCTGTCTGGGTCAACAGCATCAATGTAACAGTATAACTTTAGACCGTCCACTTGCCCATACCCGGGAGCGAACCAGGTACCCTCTGCACACATCAACAACAGTCACCCACGAAGCATCACTCCACAAAAGCCGCGGCCCTTGCAAAGCAAGGGGAACCCCTACTTGAAGGTCTCAGAGCAAGTGACGTAACCGATTGAAACGCTATTTATTGCGCACCACCGCTCACAAGCTAGCCGTTTCACATCCGTTACATTAACACCAGGTCTCTCTCTGTATTAACAGCAGGTCTCTCTCTGTATTAACACCAGGTCTCTCTCTGTATTAACACCAGGTCTCTCTCTGTATTAACAGCAGGTCTCTCTCTGTATTAACACCAGGTCTCTCTCTGTATTAACACCAGGTCTATCTCTCTCTCTGTATTAACACCAGGTCTCTCTCTGTATTAACACCAGGTCTGTCTCTCTCTCTGTATTAACACCAGGTCTCTCTCTGTATTAACACCAGGTCTCTCTCTGTATTAACACCAGGTCTCTCTCTGTATTAACACCAGGTCTCTCTCTCTCTCTGTATTAACACCAGGTCTCTCTCTGTATTAACACCAGGTCTCTCTCTGTATTAACACCAGGTCTCTCTCTGTATTAACACCAGGTCTCTCTCTGTATTAACACCAGGTCTCTCTCTGTATTAACACCAGGTCTCTCTCTGTATTAACACCAGGTCTCTCTCTGTATTAACACCAGGTCTCTCTCTGTATTAACACCAGGTCTCTCTCTCTGTATTAACACCAGGTCTCTCTCTGTATTAACACCAGGTCTCTCTCTGTATTAACACCAGGTCTCTCTCTCTATATTAACACCAGGTCTCTCTCAGTATTAACACCAGGTCTCTCTCTCTGTATTAACACCAGGTCTCTCTCTCTCTCTATATTAACACCAGGTCTCTCTCAGTATTAACACCAGGTGTCTCTCTGTATTAACACCAGGTCTCTCTCTCTGTATTAACACCAGGTCTCTCTGT
>NW_027009760.1:23181-40617 GCF_036934945.1 Oncorhynchus masou masou
TAACGGATGTGAAACGGCTAGCTTGTGAGCGGTGGTGCGCACTAAATAGCGTTTCAACCGGTTACGTCACTTGCTCTGAGACCTTCAAGTAGGGGTTCCCCTTGCTTTGCAAGGGCCGCGGCTTTGTGGAGTGATGCTTCGTGGGTGACTGTTGTTGATGTGTGCAGAGGGTACCTGGTTCGCTCCCGGGTAGGGGCGAGGGGACGGTCTAAAGTTATACTGTTACATTGATGCTGTTGACCCAGACAGACAGGCAGGCAGGCAGGCAGGCAGGCAGAGCTCAGACAGACAGAGCTCAGGCAGGCAGGCAGGCAGACAGAGCTCAGGCAGGCAGAGCTCAGACAGACAGAGCTCAGGCAGGCAGGCAGACAGGCAGGCAGACAGAGCTCAGACAGACAGAGCTCAGACAGGCAGGCAGGCAGACAGAGCTCAGACAGACAGAGCTCAGGCAGGCAGGCAGACAGACAGAGCTCAGACAGGCAGGCAGGCAGACAGAGCTCAGACAGACAGAGCTCAGACAGGCAGGCAGGCAGACAGAGCTCAGACAGACAGAGCTCAGGCAGACAGACAGGCAGGCAGGCAGACAGAACTCAGACAGAGAGAGCTCAGTTGTGAGCTTAGCCGTGATTTCGGTGAAAGGGGTTCAGTTGATTAAGTAATTGTTCACCAGCCAAGGATATAGAAGGGTTGCACACAGCGGGTGAGACGTAGAGTTCCCATTGGCTGCTCAGAGGTTTGGGTGTAATGTCACAGACAGGAAGGAATAGGTTGAGGTGACTCTGATTGTCACCTGAATACAACCTGTTTCTATAGTCAGAAAGAAAAACTCCTGTCCCCTTCGTAAAGGTCTTTCTCAAGGGATGTTTTGTTTCTATAGTCTGAAAGAAAAACTCCTGTCCCCTTCGTAAAGGTCTTTCTCAAGGGATGTTTTGTTTCTATAGTCTGAAAGAAAAACTCCTGTCCCCTTCATAAAGGTCTTTATCAAGGGATGTTTTGTTTCTATAGTCGGAAAGAAAAACTCCTGTCCCCTTCGTAAAGGTCTTTCTCAAGGGATGTTTTGTTTCTATAGTCGGAAAGAAAAACTCCTGTCCCCTTCATAAAGGTCTTTATCAAGGGATGTTTTGTTTCTATAGTCGGAAAGAAAAACTCCTGTCCCCTTCGTAAAGATCTTTATCAAGGGATGTTTTGTTTCTATAGTCGGAAAGAAAAACTCCTGTCCCCTTCATAAAGGTCTTTATCAAGGGATGTTTTGTTTCTATAGTCGGAAAGAAAAACTCCTGTCCCCTTCATAAAGGTCTTTATCAAGGGATGTTTTGTTTCTATAGTCGGAAAAAGTCCAGATCCAAAGAAATGTCCCTTTTCCTGAAGCGTTTTATTTGTGTCATTATCATAATGATCATCATGTAGGCATTACTCATTCTGAAGCACAGAGCATCCATGTCAATGATCAACCGGACTTAATGCTGATGGGCTGTATTCCCTGTCAACCACCAGACCAACAGTACATGACCCTAACATCTCTCCCTGTCAACCACCAGACCTACAGCACATGACCCTAACATCTCTTCCTGTCAACCACCAGACCTACAGTACATGACCCTAACATCTCTTCCTGTCAACCACCAGACCGACAGCACATGACCCTAACATCTCTTCCTGTCAACCACCAGACCTACAGTACATGACCCTAACATCTCTTCCTGTCAACCACCAGACCTACAGTACATGACCCTAACAGCTCTTCCTGTCAACCACCAGACCTACAGCACATGACCCTAACATCTCTTCCTGTCAACAACCAGACCTACAGTACATGACCCTAACATCTCTTCCTGTCAACCACCAGACCTACAGTACATGACCCTAGCATCTCTTCCTGTCAACCACCAGACCTACAGCACATGACCCTAACATCTCTTCCTGTCAACAACCAGACCTACAGTACATGACCCTAACAGCTCTTCCTGTCAACCACCAGACCTACAGCACATGACCCTAACAGCTCTTCCTGTCAACAACCAGACCTACAGCACATGACCCTAACATCTCTTCCTGTCAACCACCAGACCTACAGTACATGACCCTAACAGCTCTTCCTGTCAACCACCAGACCTACAGT
This sequence comes from Oncorhynchus masou masou, assembly GCF_036934945.1. Lineage (NCBI taxonomy): Eukaryota > Metazoa > Chordata > Actinopteri > Salmoniformes > Salmonidae > Oncorhynchus > Oncorhynchus masou. Next base: position 25,301 of record NW_027009760.1, read on the forward strand.
ACATGACCCTAACAGCTCTTCCTGTCAACCACCAGACCTACAGTACATGACCCTAACATCTCTTCCTGTCAACCACCAGACCTACAGTACATGACCCTAACAGCTCTTCCTGTCAACAACCAGACCTACAGTACATGACCCTAACATCTCTTCCTGTCAACCACCAGACCTACAGCACATGACCCTAACAGCTCTTCCTGTCAACAACCAGACCTACAGCACATGACCCTAACATCTCTTCCTGTCAACCACCAGACCTACAGTACATGACCCTAACAGCTCTTCCTGTCAACCACCAGACCTACAGCACATGACCCTAACAGCTCTTCCTGTCAACCACCAGACCTACAGTACATGACCCTAACAGCTCTTCCTGTCAACCACCAGACCTACAGTACATGACCCTAACAGCTCTTCCTGTCAACAACCAGACCTACAGTACATGACCCTAACATCTCTTCCTGTCAACCACCAGACCTACAGTACATGACCCTAACATCTCTTCCTGTCAACCACCAGACCTACAGTACATGACCCTAACAGCTCTTCCTGTCAACCACCAGACCTACAGTACATGACCCTAACAGCTCTTCCTGTCAACAACCAGACCTACAGTACATGACCCTAACAGCTCTTCCTGTCAACCACCAGACCTACAGTACATGACCCTAACAGCTCTTCCTGTCAACCACCAGACCTACAGTACATGACCCTAACATCTCTTCCTGTCAACCACCAGACCTACAGTACATGACCCTAACATCTCTTCCTGTCAACCACCAGACCTACAGTACATGACCCTAACAGCTCTTCCTGTCAACAACCAGACCGACAGTACATGACCCTAACATCTCTTCCTGTCAACAACCAGACCGACAGTACATGACCCTAACATCTCTTCCTGTCAACCACCAGACCTACAGCACATGACCCTAACATCTCTTCCTGTCAACCACCAGACCTACAGTACATGACCCTAACAGCTCTTCCTGTCAACAACCAGACCTACAGTACATGACCCTAACAGCTCTTCCTGTCAACCACCAGACCTACAGTACATGACCCTAACATCTCTTCCTGTCAACCACCAGACCTACAGCACATGACCCTAACATCTCTTCCCGTCAACAACCAGACCTACAGTACATGAACCTAACATCTCTTCCTGTCAACCACCAGACCTACAGCACATGACCCTAACATCTCTTCCTGTCAACCACCAGACCTACAGTACATGACCCTAACATCTCTTCCTGTCAACCACCAGACCTACAGTACATGACCCTAACATCTCTTCCTGTCAACCACCAGACCTACAGCACATGACCCTAACATCTCTTCCTGTCAACCACCAGACCTACAGTACATGACCCTAACATCTCTTCCTGTCAACCACCAGACCGACAGTACATGACCCTAACATCTCTTCCTGTCAACAAATCAGACCTACAGCACATGACCCTAACATCTCTTCCTGTCAACCACCAGACCACAGCACATGACCCTAACATCTCTTCCTGTCAACAACCAGACCTACAGCACATGACCCTAACATCTCTTTCCTGTCAACAACCAGACCTACAGTACATGACCCTAACATCTCTTCCTGTCAACAACCAGACCTACAGCACATGACCCTAACATCTCTTCCTGTCAACCACCAGACCTACAGTACATGACCCTAACATCTCTTCCTGTCAACCACCAGACCGACAGCACATGACCCTAACATCTCTTCCTGTCAACCACCAGACCGACAGCACATGACCCTAACATCTCTTCCTGTCAACCACCAGACCTACAGCACATGACCCTAACATCTCTTCCTGTCAACAACCAGACCTACAGCACATGACCCTAACATCTCTTCCTGTCAACCACCAGACCTACAGCACATGACCCTAACATCTCTTTCCTGTCAACCACCAGACCTACAGCACATGACCCTAACATCTCTTCCTGTCAACAACCAGACCTACAGCACATGACCCTAACATCTCTTCCTGTCAACCACCAGACCTACAGTACATGACCCTAACATCTCTTCCTGTCAACCACCAGACCTACAGCACATGACCCTAACATCTCTTCCTGTCAACAACCAGACCTACAGTACATGACCCTAACATCTCTTCCTGTCAACCACCAGACCGACAGTACATGACCCTAACATCTCTTCCTGTCAACCACCAGACCTACAGCACATGACCCTAACAGCTCTCTATGGTCATTCAGAAAGTTATACCAAACGGAAATATAAACGCAACATGACAAGTGTTGGTTCCATGTTTCATGAGCTGAAATAAAGATCCCAGAAATGTTCCATACAGACAAAAGCTTATTTCTCTCAAATTTTGTGCACAAATTTGTTTACATCCCTGTCAGTGAGCGTTTTCTCCTTTGCCAAGATAATCCATTCTCCTGACAGGTGGCATATCAAGAAGCTGATTAAACAGCATGATCATTACACAGGTGCACCTTGTGCTGGGGGTAATAAAAGGCCACTCTAAAATGTGCAGTTTTGTCACACAACACAATCCCACAGATGTCTCAAGTTGAGGAGCGTGCAATTGGCATGCTGACTCTAGGAAAGTTCACCAGAGCTGTTGCCAGAGAATTGAATGTTAATTTCTCTACCATAAGCCTTCTCTAAAGTCGACTTTGTCAATACGTCCAACCGGCCTCACAACCGCAGACCACGTGTCACCATGCCAGCCTAGGCCCTCACATCCAGCTCCACATCCAGTCAGTCAGTCAGTCACGCAGTCAGACAGTCAGTCAAGGAGTAAGACAGTCGGTCACGCAGTAAGACAGTCAGTCGGTCACGCAGTAAGACAGTCAGTCAGACAGACAGAAGGTCAGTCCCAGTCACGCAGTAAGACAGTCGGTCAATGAATAATCAGATTCACCTGAACTTCCTTCATCTTGGCTGGGCAAATTAACACAGCATCTGTCACGCCAGCATGTCATAGCACATCTAGGTCAGCCATTAGAAATATTCCATGGTTTCTCATGAGAAGAAGCAACAAAATTCTGAAACAAGTTATATCGGTATTCAGTTATTAGTTATATACAGTATTCAGTTCGTTATATACAGTATTCAGTTAGTTATATAGTATTCAGTTCGTTAAATACAGTATTCAGTTTGTTACATTATATGTAATCCTTCGATTAGTGGATTCAGGTATTTCAGGCTCTACCCGCTGCTGACAGGTGTATAAAATCGAGCACAATGCCATGCAATCTCCATAGACAAACATTGGCAATAGAATGGTCTTGGTGACTTTGGCACCGTCATAGGATGCCACTTTTCCAACAAGTCAGTTCATCAAATTTCTGCCCTGCTAGAGCTGCCCCCGGTCAACTGTTAGTGATGTTATTGTGAAGTGGAAATGTCTAGGAGCAACAACGGCTCAGCCTGCGAAGTGGTAGACCACAAAGCTCACAGAACGGGACGGCGCTGAGCAGTACTGGTACCCTATATATATAGCCATGTTATTACCTCATACCCTGCACATCGACTCAGTACTGGTACCCTGTATATGTAGCCATGTTATTACCTCATACCCTGTACACCGACTCAGTACTGGTACCCTGTGTAAATCTTCACCCCAGTCTAAGGTCGTTTGTTCTCTGAAGCAGGTTCTCACCAAGGATTTACCTGTCTCCCAGTCCCTGCTGCTGAAAAGCATCCCCATAGCATGATGCTGCACCACCATGCTTCACGGCAGGGATGGTGTTAAACGGGTGATGAGCTGGAATAAGTCAATGGTTATGAATACTTTCCCTATGGCATTGTACATTGTCCTGTATGGCTCAGTTGGTAGAGCATGGCGCTAGCACCGCCAAGGTTGTGGGCTCAGTTGGTAGAGCATGGCGCTAGCACCGCCAGGGTTGTGGGCTCAGTTGGTAGAGCATGGCGCTTGCACCAACAGGGTGTGGGCTCAGTTGGTAGAGCATGGGCGCAGCACCGCTAGGGGGTTGGGGGCTCAGTTGGTAGAGCATGGGACTTGCACCAACAGGGTTGTGGGCTCAGGGGTTGGTAGAGCATGGCGCTTGCACCGCCAGTGTTGTGGGTTCCATTCTTTGGGCCACCCATGTCCAAAATGTATGTTGTTATAATGTTATAATAGATTACATTTTCGGTTCTAGAGTAGTTTTATTAGTTTTGATAGACCCACATTGTTGGTTCTAGAGTAGTTTAATTTCGGGTCTTGAATGAAATCAGACAGACTGTCAGGCCATGTTTTTTTTACACCTTCCATGTCCATGTGCTCTAACTCCCTCAGTTCTACCTCCTCAGTTCTACCTCATAGTTCTACCTCCCTTAGTTCTACCTCCTCAGTTCTACCTCCCTTAGTTCTACCTCCCTCAGTTCTACCTCCTTAGTTCTACCTCCTTAGTTCTACCTCCCTCAGTTCTACCTCCCTTAGTTCTACCTCCCTCAGTTCTACCTCCCTCAGTTCTAACTCCCTCAGTTCTACCTCCCTTAGTTCTACCTCGCTTCAGTTCTACCTCCCTCAGTTCTACCTCCCTTAGTTCTCCCTCCTGTAGTTCTCCCTCCCTCAGTTCTACCTCCTTAGTTCTCCCTCCGTAGTTCCCCTCCCTCAGTTCTACCTCCCTCAGTTCTACCTCCCTTAGTTCTACCTCCCTTAATTCTACCTGCATCAGTTCTACCTCCCCTCAGTTCTACCTCCCTTAGTTCTCCCTCCTGTAGTTCTCCCTCCCTCAGTTCTACCTCCCCCTAGTTCTCCCTCCCGCAGTTCCCCCTCCTCAGTTCTACCTCCCTCAGTTCTACCTCCCTTAGTTCTCCCTCCTGTAGTTCTCCCTCCTCAGTTCTACCTCCCTCAGTTCTACCTCCCTCAGTTCTACCTCCCACAGTTCTGCCTCCCACAGTTCTACCTCTCAGTTCTACCTCCCTCAGTTCTACCTCCCTTAGTTCTACCTCCATGTGTTCTACCTCACTCAGTTCTAGCCTGTGTGAGATGGCAGGACGTGGGAGAAAGAGGAGGAGGTAGAGGGAGGAGAATGGATATGGGAGGAGAGGAGGGAGGGTGGATGTGTCCTTGTGAGTCAGGCCGGTAAAGTTCAGGTGTGTGTGTGTGTGTGTGTGTGTGTGTGTGTGTGTGTGTGTGTGTGTGTGTGTGTGTGTCAGGAGAGGCAGAGAACATTCTGTGTGAGAGAGAAGAGCTAGAGAAAGGATGAGAAGAGAGAGAGCATGAAAGAGAAAGTGTCAGAGGGAGAGAGAGCATGAAGGCCCTGATTTAATTGACAGCGTATTCTACTGTTTGTCTCTCCCATGGCCTTCTGGGTAATGACCTGACCTGCTACATGAGAACAGGTAGGTAGGCATCACTCTCTCACAATTAAAATCTGTTGAATTTTAGCCAGGCCTCTAATTGTGTGAGAGAGAAGAGCTGGAGAAAAGGAAGAGAAGAGAGAGAGATAGTCACGAATCAAGCGTTTATATTTTGTAATGCACTGTGCCTGTGAATGGCCAAAGGCTCCTTCATTTTATTCCCACCCTCTCTCTCTCTCTCGCTCTTTCTTTCCCCCTCTCTCTCTCTCACTCTTTCTTTCCCCCTCTCTCTCTCATCACACTTGTCTTACCTCTGTTATATGATGACATCACACTTGTCTTACCTTCATTTATTTATTTTTATTTCACCTTTATTTAACCAGGTATTTATACATATATATATATATGTATGTATAACCCTAACCCTTTATTTAACCAGGTAGGCCAGTTGAGAACAAGTTCTTCATTTACAACTGCGACCTGGCCAAGATAAAGCAAACCAGTGTGACACAAACAACAACACAGAGTTACAGATGGGATAAACAAGCATACAGTCAATAATACAATAGAAAAGTCTATATACAGTGTGTGCAAATAAGGTAAGATGAGGAGGTAAGGCAATAAATAGGCCATAATGGCGAATTAATTACAATTTAGCAATTAAACACTGGAGTGATAGATGTGCAGAAGGTGAATGTGCAGGTAGAGATACTGGGGTGCAAAGGAGCAAAAAATAAATAACAATATGGGGATGAGGTAGTTGGGTGGGCTATTTACAGATTGACTGCTATTTACAGATGGGCTGTGTACAGGTACAGTGATCTGTGAGCTGCTCTGACAGCTGATGCTTAAAGTTAGAGAGGGAGATAAGAGTCTCCAGCTTCAGTGATTTTTGCAATTCGTTCCAGTCTTTGGCAGCAGAGAACTGGAAGGAAAGGCAGCCAAAGGAGGATTAGTCTTTGGGGATGACCAGTGAAATATACCTGCTGGAGCGCGTGCTATGGGTGGGTGTTGCTATGGTGACCAGTGAGCTGAGATAAGGCGGGGCTTTACCTAAGCAAAGACTTATAGATGACCTGGAGCCAGTGGGTTTGGCGACAAGTATGAAGCGAGGGCCAACCAATGAGAGCATACAGGTCGCAGTGGTGGGTAGTATATGACAGCCACTTTAATAATGGGAATTGATGGGAAATGATGTAAAATATATCACTAGCCACTTTAAACAATGCTACCTAATATAATGTTTACATACCCTACATTATTCATCTCATATGTATACGTATATACTGTACTCTATATCATCTACTGCATCTTTATGTAATACACTAGCCACTTTAACTATGCCACTTTGTTTACATACTCATCTCATATGTATATACTGTACTCGATACCATCTACTGTATCTTGCCTATGCCGCTCTGTACCATCACTCATTCATATATGTTTATGTACATATTCTTTATCCCCTTACACTTGTGTCTATAAGGTAGTAGTTTTGGAATTGTTAGCTAGATTACTTGTTGGTTATTACTGCATTGTCGGAACTAGAAGCACAAGCATTTCACTACACTCGCATTAACATCTGCTAACCATGTGTATGTGACAAATAAAATTTGATTTGATTTGATGAGGCTTTGGTGACAAAACATATGGCACTGTGACAGACTGCATCCAATTTGTTGAGTAGGGTGTTGGAGGCTATTTTGTAAATGACATCGCCGAAGTCGAGGATCAGTAGGATGGTCAGGTTTACGAGGGTATGTTTGGCAGCATGAGTGAAGGATGCTTTGTTGTGCAATAGGAAGCCGGTTCTAGATTTGGATTGGAGATGCTTGATGTGAGTCTGGAATGAGAGTTTACAGTCTATCCAGACCCCTAGGTATTTGTAGTTGCCCACATATTCTAAGCCAAAACCGTCCAGAGTAGTGATGCTGAGCGGGCAGGCAGGTGTCGGCAGCGATCGGTTGGAAAGCATGCATTTAGTTTTACTTGCATTTAAGAGCAGTTGGAGGCCACGGAAGGAGAGATGTATGGCATTGAATCCCGTCTGGAGGTTTGTTAACACAGTGTCCAAAGAAGGGCCAGAAGTATACAGAATGGTGTCGTCTGTGTAGAGGTGGATCAGAGAATCACCAGCAGCAAGAGAGACATCATTGATGTATTCAGAGAAGAGAGTCAGCCCGAGAATTGAACCCTGTGGCACCACCATAGAGACTGCCAGGGGTACGGACAACAGGCCCTCAGATTTGACACACTGAACTCTATCCGAGAAGTAGTGGGTGAACCAGGCGAGGCAGTCATTTGAGAAACCAAGGCTGCTGAGTCGGCCGATAAGAATGTGGTGATTGACAGAGTCGAAAGCCTTGGCCAGGTCGATGAAGACGGCTGCACAGTAATGTCTTATATCCCGGGTCAGTATGGGTCGGTGGGACAGGAAGAACACTTGTCTAATAGTTCCTGGGCTGTAGCCCGGGTCAGTATGGGTCAGTGGGACAGGAAGAACACTTGTCTTATAGTTCCTGGGCTGTAGCCCGGGTCAGTATGGGTCGGTGGGACAGGAAGAACACTTGTCTTATAGTTCCTGGGCTGTAGCCCGGGTCAGTATGGGTCGGTGGGACAGGAAGAACACTTGTCTTATAGTTGCTGGGCTGTAGCCCGGGTCAGTATGGGTCGGTGGGACAGGAAGAACACTTGTCTTATTGTTCCTGGGCTGTAGCCCGGGTCAGTATGGGTTAGTGGGACAGGAAGAACACTTGTCTTATAGTTCCTGGGCTGTAGCCCGGGTCAGTATGGGTCAGTGGGACAGGAAGAACACTTGTCTTATAGTTCCTGGGCTGTAGCCCGGGTCAGTATGGGTCAGTGGGACAGGAAGAACACTTGTCTTATAGTTCCTGGGCTGTAGCCCGGGTCAGTATGGGTTAGTGGGACAGGAAGAACACTTTGTTTTATAGTTCTGGTTGCAGCCTGGTCAGTATGGAGTCAGTGGGACAGGAAGCCACTGCTTCGATGGACGGAGAAGAGTGGACAGTTTACTACCAGACTGACCTGTAATAAGTAAATACAGTTTGAAGTGGGAAAGTTTTCATACACCCCAGCCAAATACATTTCAACTCTGTTTTCACAATTCCTGACATTTAATCCTAAAAGACTTCGTCTTAGGGTCAGTTGGGATCACCACTTAGAATGTGAAATGTCAGAATAATAGCAGAGAGAATGATTTATTTCAGCCTTTATTTCTTCATCACATCCCCAGTGGGTCAGAAGTTTACATACACTCAATTAGGTATTTGGTTGTATTGCCTTTAAATTGTTTAATTTGAGTCAAATGTTTTGGATAGCCTTCCACGAGCTACCCACAATAAGTTGGGTGAATTTTGGCCCATTCTGACAGAGCTTGGTGTAACTGAGTCAGGTTTGGAGGCCCTCTTTGTTCACACACACTTTTTCAGTTCTGCCTCCACAAATGTTCTATGTGGATTAATGTCAGGGGTTTGTGATGGCCACTCTAATACTCTTGACTTTGTTGTCCTTAAGCCATTTTGCCCTCAACTTTGGAAGTATCCTTGGGGTCATTGTCCATTTAGAAGACCCATTTGTGACCAAGCGTTAACTTCCTGACTGATGTCTTGAGATGTTGCTTCACTCAATCCACATACTTTTCCTTCCTCATGATGCCATCTATTTTGTGAAGTGCACCAGTCCTCCTGGGCAAAGCACCCCCACACATGATGCTGCCACCTCACTGGTGAGCCACGGTTGGGATGGTGTCTCTTCAGCTTGCAAGCCTCTCCCTTTTTCCTCCAAACATAATGATGATGGTCATTATGGCCAAACAGTTCTACTTTGTTCCATCAGACCAGAGGACATTTCTCCAAAAAGAACGATCTTTGTCCCCATGTGCAATTGCAAACCGTAGTCTGGCTTTTTTATGGCGGTTTTTGGAGCAGTGGCTTCTTCCTTGCTGAGCGGCCTTTCAGGTTATGTCGACACAGGACTCGTTATACTGTGGATATTGATACTTTTGTACCTGTTTCCTCCAGCATCTTCAAGGTCCTGCTGCTGTTCAGGGATTGATTTGTACTTTTCGCACCAAGCATTCATCTGGGGAGACAGAACGGTCTCCTTCCTGAGCGGTATGACGGCTGCGTGGTCCCATGGTGTTTATACTTGCGTACTATTGTTTGTACAGATAAACGTGGTACCTTCAGGCGTTTGGAAATTACTCCCAAGGATGAATCAGACTTGTGGAGGACTACAATTTTTTTCTGAGGCCTTGGCTGATTTCTTTTGGTTTCCCAAAATGTCAAGCAAAGAGGCACTGGAGTTTGAAAGGTAGGCCTGAAATACATCCACAGGTACACCTCCAATTGACTCAAATGATGTCAATTAGCCTAGCAGAAGCTTCTAAAGCCATGACATCATTTTCTGGAATTTTTCCAAGCTGTTTAAAGGCACAGTCAACTAGTGTATGTAAACTTGACCTACTGACATTGGACATTGAATTATAGTGAAATAATCTGTCTGTAAACACAAATTAGTTTTACATCCCTGTTAGTGAGCATTTCTCCTTTGCCAAGATAATCCATCCACCTGAGAGTTGTGGCATATCAAGAAGCAGATTAAACAGCATGATAAACAGCACCTTGTGCTGGGGACATTAAAAAAACAACCTTAAAATGTGCAGGTTTGTCACACAACACAAATCTCACAGATGTCTCAAATTTTGAAGGAGCGTGCAATTAATATGCTGATTGCTGGAATGTCCACCAGAGCTGTTGCCAGAAATGTCAATGATCATTTCTCTACCATAAGCCTCCTCCAACGTCCTTTAGAGAATTAACCACGCCAGCCCAGGACATCCGGCCTTCTTCACCAGTGGGATAGTCTGAAACCAGTCACCCAGACTCTTAATAAAACAGACTCTTGATAAAACACAACCAAAGAATTTCTGCACAAAACTGTCAGAAACCGTCTCAGGGAAGCTCATCTGCGTGCTATTAGTCCACATCAGGGTCTTGATCTGACTGCATTTCAGCCTCAGGGCAAATGTTCACCTTCGATGGCCACAAGGACATCTTAGAGAAGATCTTCACGATGAATCGCGGTTTCAACTGTACCGGCCAAATGGCCGACAGCGTGTACGGGCGTCAGTGGCTGGCGCGGTTTTGTTGATGTCCACGTTGTGAGCAGAGTGCCCCATAGTGGCGTACACAACTGCATTTTATTGATGGCAATTTGAATGCACAGAGATACTGTGACAAGATCCTGAGGCCCATTGTCGTACCATTCATCCTCCTCCATCACCTCGTGTTTCAGCATGATAATGCACAGCCCCATGTCGCAAGGATCTGGACACAATTCCTGGAAGCTGAAAATGTCCCAGTTCTTTCATGGCCTGTATACTCAGACATGTCACCCATTGAGCATGTTTGGGATGCTCTGGATCGACGTGTACGACAGCGTGTTCCAGTTCCCGCCAATATCCAGCGACTTCACACAGCCATTGAAGAGGAGTGGGACAACATTCCACAGGCCACAATCAACAGCCTGATCAACTCTATGTGAAGGAGATGTGTCGCGCTGCATGAGGCAAATAATCACACCAGATACTGACTGGTTCTGATCCACACCCTACCTCTTTGTTAAGGTATCTGTGACCAACAGATGCATATCTGTATTCCTAGTCATGTGAAATCCATAGATTAGGGGCGAATGAATTTATTTGGGACTGATATCCTTATATGAACTCAGTAAAATCTTTGAAATTGTTGCATGTTGCGTTTGTATTTTTGTTCAGTGTTATGTTGTGTTCTCATAGAACTGATATGTTGCATCAGTATTTAATATGAAGTTTATCTCATCAATACCTTCAACATTAATATGTCTCTCCCCTCTCCAGATCCTGTTCATTAATTTGTCTATCTGTCTCTCCCCCTCCAGATCCTGTTAATTAATTTGTCTATCTGTCTCTCCTCTCCATTCATCTCTGTCTGTCTGTCTGTCTGTCTGTCTGTCTGTCTGTCTGTCTGTCTGTTCCTCTCCCTCTCCAGATCCTGTTCATTCATTTGTCTATCTGTCTGTCTGTCTGTCTGTCTGTCTGTCTGTCTCTGTCTCTCCTCTCCAGATCCTGTTCATTAATCTGTCTCCCTCTCCAGATCCTGTTCATTCATTTGTCTATCTGTCTGTCTGTCTGTCTGTCTGTCTGTCTATCTGTCTCTCACTCTCCAGATCCTGTTCATTAATCTGTCTCTCCCTCTCCAGATCCTGTTCATTAATTTGTCTATCTGTCTGTCTGTCTGTCTGTCTGTGTCTGTCTGTCTGTCTGTCTGTCTGTCTATCTGTCTCTCCTCTCAGATCCTGTTCATTAATTTGTCTATCTGTCTCTCCCTCCCCAGATCCTGTTCCATTAATTTGTCTATCTGTCTCTCCCTCCCCAGATCCTGTTCATTAATTTGTCTGTCTGTCTCTCCTCCCCAGATCCTGTTCTGTACATTGAACACCCATAAGATCGACATGGAGAAGCTGCTTGGTGGTCAGATCGGCCTGGAGGACTTTTATTCGCCCACATTAAAGCCATTAAGAAGGAGGTGGAAGTGTTTAAGTCAGAGGAGGCCCTGGGCCTCACCATCACAGACAACGGCGGATACGCCTTCATCAAGGTATGTAGGAGTTCATCTGTTGATACGTACGTCCATCAAGTCCGTCTGTCTATCTGTGTGTCTGTCTGTCTCTCCCTCCCCAGATCCTGTTCACTTTATCCATCCGTCTGTCTATCGTTTACCAATAATCTAACAGTCAATCAATCGAATAGATTGAATCAATGAAAACAATCAATTTATTGAATTGTATCTCATATATTATACAATGGTTGAACCATTAAAGGCCCATGCAGTCAAACACTATAACGATACAGGGCCCAGATGCAGACACTGGAGTCAGATGTTTAGAGTCTCTGATTATAAAACAAGGGGCAGGAAAGAGACGGGCCGTGGACAGGCAAAATATCAGAACCAGGTCGGAGTCCAGGAAGTACAGAGTGGCAGGCAGGCTGAATGGTCAGGCAGGCGGACTCAGTGTCAGGACAGACAAGAGGCCAGAACCGGGAGGACTAGAAACAACAGAGACGTGGAAAAAGCAGGAGCACGAAAACATCGCTGGTTGACTTGGCATGACAAGACGAACTGGCAACAAACAAACAGAGAACACAGGACTAAATACCCAGGGGATAATGGGGAAAACGGGTGACACCTGGAGGTGAGTGGAGACAATCAGGAAAGACAGGTGAAACAGATCAGCATGACAAAAACATGATTTTCCTGCATTTTATATGCTGTATATTTCCACACTATGAGGTTGGAATAATACTGGGAAATTGTCCCACTCAGACCCTCTCTACCAATAACAGCTTGGTCTCCCACTCAGAACTCTCTCTGCCAATAACAGCTTGGTTCCCTCCTCCACTCAGACCCTCTCTGCCAATAACAGCTTGGTTCCTCCTCCACCTCTCTGCCAATAACAGCTATGTTCCCTCCCCACTCAGACCCTCTCTGCCAATAACAGCTAGGTTCCCTCCCCACTCAGACCCTCTCTACCAATAACAGCTTGGTTCCCTCCTCCACTCAGACCCTCTCTACCAATAACAGCTAGGTTCCCTCTCCACTCAGACCCTCTCTACCAATAACAGCTAGGTTCCCTCCCCACTCCAGACCCTCTCTGCCAATAACAGCTAGGTTCCCTCCCCACTCAGACCCTCTCTGCCAATAACAGCTAGGTTCCCTCCCCACTCAGACCTTCTCTGCCAATAACAGCTTGGTTCCCTCCCCACTCAGACCCTCTCTGCCAATAACAGCTTGGTTCCCTCCCCACTCAGAACCTCTCTACCAATAACAGCTAGGTTCCCTCCCACTCAGACCCTCTCTACCAATAACAGCTAGGTTCCCTCCTCCACTCAGAACCTCTCTGCCAATAACAGCTTGGTTCCCTCCCCACTCAGAACCTCTCTACCAATAACAGCTAGGTTCCCTCCCCACTCAGACCCTCTCTACCAATAACAGCTAGGTTCCCTCCCCACTCAGAACCTCTCTACCAATAACAACTAGGTTCCCTCCCCACTCAGACCCTCTCTACCAATAACAACTAGGTTCCCTCCCCACTCAGACCCTCTCTGCCAATAACAGCTAGGTTCCCTCTCCACTCAGACCCTCTCTACCAATAACAGCTAGGTTCCCTCCCCACTCAGACCCTCTCTACCAATAACAACTAGGTTCCCTCCTCCACTCAGACCCTCTCTACCAATAACAGCTAGGTTCCCTCCCCACTCAGACCCTCTCTGCCAATAACAGCTTGGTTCCCTCCCCACTCAGACCCTCTCTACCAATAACAGCTTGGTTCCCTCCTCCACTCAGACCCTCTCTGCCAATAACAGCTTGGTTCCCTCCCCACTCAGACCCTCTCTACCAATAACAGCTTGGTTCCCTCCTCCACTCAGACCCTCTCTACCAATAACAGCTAGGTTCCCTCCTCCACTCAGAACCTCTCTACCAATAACAGCTAGGTTCCCTCCTCCACTCAGAACCTCTCTACCAATAACAGCTAGGTTCCCTCCCCACTCAGAACCTCTCTACCAATAACAACTAGGTTCCCTCCCACTCAGACCCTCTCTACCAATAACAGCTAGGTTCCCTCCCCACTCAGAACCTCTCTACCAATAACAACTAGGTTCCCTCCCCACTCAGACCCTCTCTACCAATAACAGCTTGGTTCCCTCCTCCACTCAGACCCTCTCTACCAATAACAGCTAGGTTCCCTCCTCCACTCAGAACCTCTCTACCAATAACAGCTAGGTTCCTCCTCCACTCAGACCCTCTCTGCCAATAACAGCTAGGTTCCCTCCTCCACTCAGACCCTCTCTGCCAATAACAGCTAGGTTCCCTCCTACACTCAGACCCTCTCTACCAATAACAGCTAGGTTCCCTCCTCACTCAGACCCTCTCTGCCAATAACAGCTTGGTTCCCTCTCCACTCAGAACCTCTCTACCAATAACAGCTAGGTTCCCTCCCCACTCAGACCCTCTCTGCCAATAACAGCTAGGTTCCCTCCCACTCAGACCCTCTCTACCAATAACAACTAGGTTCCCTCCCCACTCAGACCCTCTCTACCAATAACAGCTAGGTTCCCTCTCCACTCAGACCCTCTCTACCAATAACAGCTTGGTTCCCTCCTCCACTCAGACCCTCTCTACCAATAACAACTAGGTTCCCTCCCCACTCAGACCCTCTCTACCAATAACAACTTGGTTCCCTCCCCACTCAGACCCTCTCTACCAATAACAACTAGGTTCCCTCCCCACTCAGACCACCCCCAGACAGTCCGAGCAAAATTATTTTCCACCAACATCTTGCATAGAAGGGAGAAACCGATTGCTCCAAGACGCCACCTTGTGTTCGTGAAGCGTCATGTCATCATGGCATCTTCAACGCATTACACACCAGTGATTTACTTTGTGCTTGATAAGGGTTTTGATTAATCAGTGTTTACATTGGACAGATAAGACAGACACCCCAACATCAGACAGACACCACAACATCGGACAGACACCCCAACATCAGACAGACACCCCAACATCAGACAGACACCCCAACATCAGACAGACACCCCAACATCAGACAGACACCCCAACATCAGACAGACACCCCAACATCAGACAGACACCCCAACATCGGACAGACACCCCAACATCGGACAGACACCCCACATCGTACAGACACCCCAACATCAGACAGACACCCCAACATCGGACAGACACCCCAACATCAGACAGACACCCCAACATCAGACAGACACCCCAACATCAGACAGACACCCCAACATCAGACAGACACCCCGGGGGACACAAACCTGCTTAGGGACAATGGCTGAGTCCAAAATGGCACCCTACTCCCTATGTAGGGCACTACATTTGACCAGGGCTACTCCCTATGTAGGGCACTACATTTGACCAGGGCTACTCCCTATATA
>NW_027009761.1:0-40106 GCF_036934945.1 Oncorhynchus masou masou
CAAGGGTAAGGGCTTTTTTCAAACCACACGGCTGCATAATATAGTATGATCATGTTTACAATTAAGTATAACTTGTTATAAATCTAAATGATTTGTTACTGGCCACAACAGGTTTATTACACTATTGTCTATGCTTACTCATTGTATTTATCACTGTGATGAACATGTCAGGAAGTTTACTACCTTTAAGCTAGTATTGAATGTTTTATATTATATTCTCATTTCAGACCACAAGTGCTGCAACATCATCGTCAAGTGGTTTGGGATTTTTCCGGATACGGAGGAGAAGTAAGTCTATAGTGTAAAGCAATACTCTTTGGCAATTGGGCACAACTTCCCATTAAGTTGCCCTTATTCTACAGTATGTAGTACCATTGTTTGACCTATTGTTCCTACTGTTCCAGATGTTTTCAACGTTTCAGCAGCTCCAACATCCAGCACTACTGGTGCATCATAGACTCTCATGAACACTTAATTCAATGCAACAAATGTGATTATTATGAAATGATCTGACAATCAAAGGCGTTATGCACATCATCAGTTGTACTGGGTTACAGTAGCTAACACCTTGAGTGTGACCTTGAAGTGACTGCCACTAGATCTGACCCCAACTCTCAGTGACGTCATTGGTGGTTATGTCTAACACAAGAGATTCATTATGAACTATATGGTATTTGAACTTTTTTATCGGGATTGTTGAAATTGTATTGAAAAAACATGATTATTATTTTTAGGTGTGGGGGTGTTTAAATAGAAGTATTACTGCGTGTAAATTGATTAATCAGCTAACATGAATAATGGAGATTGTTTCAAATAACACATTACATTCTCTCTTTGAAAAAAATTCACTGTTCATTTTGTCACAATTTATATTAAGTTTAATAAACATATGAAAGGTCTAAGACCAGTGGTGTCTATGTGGAATCTAAGACCAGTGGTGTCTATGTGGAGTCTAAGACCAGTGGTGTCTATGTGGAATCTAAGACCAGTGGTGTCTATGTGGAGTCTAAGACCAGTGGTGTCTATGTGGAGTCTAAGATCAGTGGTGTCAATGTGGAGTCTAAGACCAGTGGTGTCTATGTGGAGTCTAAGACCAGTGGTGTCTATGTGGAATCTAAGACCAGTGGTGTCTATGTGGAGTCTAAGACCAGTGGTGTCTATGTGGAATCTAAGACCAGTGGTGTCTATGTGGAATCTAAGACCAGTGGTGTCTATGTGGAGTCTAAGACCAGTGGTGTCTATGTGGAATCTAAGACCAGTGGTGTCTATGTGGAGTCTAAGACCAGTGGTGTCTATGTAGAGTCTAAGATCAGTGGTGTCAATGTGGAGTCTAAGACCAGTGGTGTCTATGTGGAGTCTAAGACCAGTGGTGTCTATGTGGAATCTAAGACCAGTGGTGTCTATGTGGAATCTAAGACCAGTGGTGTCTATGTGGAGTCTAAGACCAGTGGTGTCTATGTGGAATCTAAGACCAGTGGTGTCTATGTGGAGTCTAAGACCAGTGGTGTCTATGTGGAATCTAAGACCAGTGGTGTCTATGTGGAATCTAAGACCAGTGGTGTCTATGTGGAGTCTAAGACCAGTGGTGTCTATGTGGAATCTAAGACCAGTGGTGTCTATGTGGAGTCTAAGACCAGTGGTGTAAAGCACTTAAGAACAAATGCTTTACGGTATTACTTAAGTCATTTTATGGGGTATCTGTACTTTACTTTACTATTGATATTTTTGACAAATGTAACTTTTACTTCACTACATTCCTAAAGAAAATAATGTACTTATTACTCTATACATTTTCCCTGACACCCAAAAGTTCTCGTTACACGTTGAATGCTTAGCAGGACAGAAAATTTGTCCAATTCACACACTTATCAAGAGAACACATGGTCATCCCTACTGCCTCTGATCTGGCAGACTCACTAAACACAAATGCATTGTTTGTAATTGATGTCTTAGTGTTGGAGTGTACCCCTGGCTGTCTTTACATTTATTTTTAAATGCAGGAATTGCCGTAGGCGCAGTGACAGAATTGTGTCAAGGCACAGATCTGGGGAAGCGTACCAAAGATTTCAGCAGCATTGAAGATCACTAAGAACACAGTTGCTTCCATCATTCTTCAATGGAAGAAGATTGGAACCACCAAGACTTTTCTTAGAGCTGGCCACCTGGCCAAAATGAGCAATCAGGGAGAAGAGCCTTGGTCAGGGAGGTGACCAAGAACCACAAAGCCTCTTAATCCAGAAGCCAGCCTCACCAATGTGCCGGAGGTAATACCCCTACACCTGGCGACCATGTCACTGGGCCCGCCACAAGAGTCTCTGGCGCACAATGGGGCAAGGACATCCCTACCAGGATTGGACTTGAACCCAGAATCTCTGGTGGCACAGCTGGCACTGTGATGGAGTGCCTTAGATTACTGTGCCACAAGGAGGCCATTAACGTTTGATTCTTAAGTATTTTTAAAACCAAATTCTTTCCGACTTTTAATCGTGTAATATTTTACTGGATGACTTTCACTTTTACTTCAGTCATTTTGGCATCCCGAGTGGTCTTATTCAAAGCATCGCAGCGCTAGAGGTGTCACTACAGACCCTAGTTCGATTCCAGGCTGTATCAGAACCGACTGTGATTAGGAGTCCCATAGGCGGGCACAATTGGCACAGCATTGTCCCGGTTTTTGTGGATTTGTACCATTTGATTTACACAACATGCCTACCACTTTGAAGATGCAAAATAAGTTTATTGTGACACAAACAAGAAATAAGACAAAAACACAGAAAACTTGACCATTCATAACTATTCATTACCCCCTCTCCCAAATCAATTCTTTGTAGAGCTACCTTTCGTAGCAATTAAAGATGCAAGTGTCTTAGAGTATATCTCTAGAAGCTTGGCATATCTAACCACTGGGATCTGCTCCAGCTTCTTCAAGTTGGATGGGTTCCGCTAGTGTATAGCAATCTTTAAGTCATACACACAGATTCTCAAATGGATTGAGGTCTGGGCTTTGACGAGGCCATTCCAAGACATTTAAATGTTTCCACTTAAACCATTTGAGTGTTGCTTTAGCAGTATGCTTAGGGTCATTGTCCTGCTGGAAGGTGAACCTCCATCCCAGTCTCAAATCTCTGGAAGACACACAGGTTTCCATCGAGAATTTCCTGTATTTAATGCCATCGTTTCTTCAATTCAGACCAGTTTCCCAGTCCCTGCCGATGTAAAACATACCCACAGCAATATGCTGCCACAATATGCTGCCAGACATAGCGTTTTCCTTGATGACCAAAAAGCTCAATTGTAGTCTCATATGACCAGAGTACCTTCTTCCATATGTTTGGGGAGTATCCCACATGCCTTTAGGCGAACACCAAACGTGTTTGGTTATTTTTTCTGGCCACTCTTCCATGAAGCCCAGCACTGTGGAGTGTATTGCTATAGGGGTCCTATGGACAGATACTCCATTCTCCACTGTGGAGCCTTGCAGCACCTTCGAGGTTATCTTTGATCCCTTTGTTGCCTCTCTGATTAATACCCTCTTTGCCTAGTCCATGAGTTTTAGTGGGCGGCCCTCTCTTGGCAGGTTTGTTGTGGTGCCATATTCTTTACATTTTTTCTAATATGTTTTTTCTAATATATTTTTTATAACCCAACTCTGATCTGTACTTCTCCACAACTTTGGCCCTGACCTGTTTGGAGTGCTCCTTGGTCTTGATAGTGAGATCATGTGACAGATCATGTGATGCTTAGATTGCACACAGGTGGACTTTTTTAAACTAATTATGTGAATCAAGGTAATTGGTTGCACCAGCTCTTATTTAGGGGCTTCATAGCAAAGGGGGCGAAAATATACGCACACACCACTTTTCTGGGGGTTTTTTTGTTGAATTTTTTTAAACAAATAATATTTTAAATTTCACTTCACCAATTTGGACTATTTTGTGTATGCCCATTACATGAAATCCAAATATAAATCAATTTAAATTACAGGTTGTAACACAACAAAATAGGATAAACGCCAAGGGGGGGTGAATACATTTGCAAGGCACTGAACATGTGCATATTACCTCAACTACCTTGACTAACTGGCGCCCCCGCACATTGTCCCTGTACTGGTACATTGACTCTGTACAGGTACCCCCTGTATATAGCCTCGCTATTGTTATTTTACTGCTGCTCTTCAATTATTTGTTACTTGTATTTCTTAAGTTTTACTTATCTATTGTTTTACTTAACAGGTATTTTTGCTTAAAACTGCATTGTTGGTTAAAGGCTTGTGAGTAAGCATTTCACTGTAAGGTCTACAGCTGTTGTATTCCGGCGCATGTTACAAATACAATTTGATTTGATTTGAACAATAGAGAAGCAACAGAGAACAAAAGCAAACAGCCCCCCAACCGCGCCAAATGCTATGTCATGACATACCTGGACCACCTATTGAGATGTGCCTTTTGTTAAGTAGATCAGGTGTTAAATGATCGTTAAAAAAAGAGACGATTGCCATTTTAAGAAAATATAAAGCAGTCATTTACATATCAAGCTCTTTATACTAAGCAGACTTAAAACAACTATCCAGGTTTGTGACATGAAGAAATTAATAAATAGGTGTTGATCAAGAGGCATGTAACTGCCAAGATAGAATATTGAAAGTGGAACATTCCATTTTATGTGTTTATCTTCAGATTATTTTTTACTTTACATCTGACAAGGATCTATATGCCTTGCTCTGAAGAGGCACTGAGTTGATCACAGTGGGGCCCCTCCTCTCCTGTAAAACTGGTTAATCACAGTGGGGCCCCTCCTCTTCTGTAAAACTATTTGCTCTGAGGGAATACACTTTATTATAATAATGAATTGAACATAAAAAAAATCTAAACCTGATTCAACTTTATTAAAAAAAGTTTCAGCAGATAAGTTTAAATAAGGTCACCAAATCGTGCAACGGCTACACAGGACTGGCCCCCGCTGGTTGGTTAGTACTTAGATGGGAGATCGCCTGAAACAATAAGTGCTGTAAACTTTTTGTCCAGTAGAGTCTACTCTTGTACCATTTCATCATGTAGCAACTGCCTTTTATTTACAACCACAATACTATGATGTAGCTTCCACCCCATATCACCTGCACGAATACAACCAACTGTTATTGGTACAGAGACCTTGTCTCTCCAATCCACGGCAATTAATGTTGTATTTTTTTTTACTTTTAATATTTTCTATTCATTTTAATTGACTTAGCTTTTTACCCGACAAACTTCAATAGCGTCCACCCCATGTGACTTGCACGAATACAACTAACGGCATTTACTTTTGTATTTTTTGTACTTTGTCTGATTTCTATTAATTTCAATAGACTTTACATTTAAAATATATTATTAATACAAAAGTATGTGGACACCCTTTCAAAATAGTGTATTTACCTATTAAAGCCACACCCATTGCTGACAGGTAAGTAAAATAGAGCACATAGCCATGCAATCTCTTTATGAAAAACATTGGCAGTAGAATGGCCTACTGAAGAGCTCAGTGACTTTCAACTTGGCACAGTCATAGGATGCCACCTTTCCAACAAGTCAGTTCGTCAAATGTCTGCCTTGCTAGAGCTGCCCTGGACAACTTTAAGTGTTTATAATGTGAGGTGGAAACATCTAAGAGCAACAAACACTCAGCCACGAAGTTGTAGGCCACATAAGCTCACAGAATGGGACCGTCGAGTGCTGAAGCGCGTAACAATCGCCTGTCCTCGGGTGCAACACTCACTACCGAGTTCCAAACTGCCTCTGGAAACAACGTCAGCACAAGGATTGTTCGTCGGGCTTCATGAAATGGGTTTCCATGGCCAACCAGCCAATAAGCCTAAGATCACCATGCTCAATGCCAAGCATCAACTGGAGTGTGTAAAGCTCGCCTCTATTGCACTCTCGAGCAGTGGAAACGAGATCTCTGGAGTGTTGATTCACGTTTTGCCATCTTGCAGTCCGATGTATGAATCTGTGTTTGGCGTATGCCAGGAGAACATTCCCCAAAGCATAGTGCCAAATGTAGAGTTTGGTGGAGGAGGAATAGCGGTCTGTTTTTTATGGTTCGGGCTATGCCCCTTGGTTCCAGTGAAGGGAAATCTTAACGCTACAGCTTACAATGACATTCTAGATGATTTTGTGCTCCCAACTTTTTGCCAAAGGTTTGGGGAAAGCCCTTTCCTGTTTCAGCATGACAATGCCCCCGTGCACAAAGTGAGATCCATACAGAAATGATTTGTCGAGATCGGTGTGGAAGAACTTGATTGGTCTGCACAGAGCCCTGACTTCAACCCCATCGAACACATTTGGGAGGAATTGGATTGCCAACTGCGAGCCAGGCCTAGTCACCCAACATCAGTGCCCGACCTGCTCTTGTGGCATTAGCTTTCCAACATCTATTGGAATTCCTTCCCAGAAGAGTGGAGGCTGTTATAGCAGCAAAGGGGGGACCAGCTCGATATTAATGCCCATGATTTTGGAATGAGATGTTGACGAGCAGGTGTCCACATACTTTTGGTCATGAAGTGCATGAAGACCCAACCATTCGTAATTGTGGTGAAGTGTACCTACAATGCACTGCTTAAATGTATATGTTGAGTAACGTTACACTCAATAGGAGCGAAACTGTTGGATAGGCCTTATTAGTGTTGGATTTTGCAAGTCACATTTTAGAAAGGTGTTATTGTACAATGTTGCGATGGGCAGAAATGGCTTATACATACAACATGCTGCACCAACACTTTTTATTGGAACTAAATAATTCATTCACTTTTGCTCATGTGGATGGTGTATTCCATAGTCTAAGACCGGAAGGAAAGTTGACTGATGATCTGCTTCTACTACTTAGTGAGAGGCATTTTACCTGCTGTTCCTATGAGCCGTTCTGGCTGCACAAGCCAAGGCTCATGCAAGGCTTCTTCTTACTTACCTGCATAGAGGCATTGGAACCCGGAAGCACATCTACAGCCCGTAAGTTAACATCCTAACTCATCATGTGAGAAACATGCAGTTTAAAGTCATTTTCCAATGGATTGGGAAATGCCCAGAAGATTCTACATCCATATCGATAGATGAAGTAATGATTCGTATCAGGATTTTGCATCGCTAAATATATTTTGACATTTTCATTGTTTTCACAGCCCTTTAAGCAATGATAATAAGGACAGTGTCCGGATTAAAGTTAGCATGCATGTGTGATATGCCTACTGCTTCCAGAATTTAGTCAGCTAAGACGATTAAAAAAAACGTTTACAGTACATTTCATTCTATCTGGACCATGGATGACAGGTCTGACAGATTTAAACATATGGCTCAGTTGGTATGAGCAATTTAAATACTTATATGCAAACAAAAACAAAATAATGGGCCGATTCTTTAAAAATGATGTTATATTTATTAACAATATTTTGAATATAATGTATAAATACATGCAACCAACTTATTGAAGCAATATCGTAAAAAAGGAGGAAGCAAGTGAAAAGAACTTGTCAGTCTGCTCTATATCAGTCTAGAACAAATTCTTATTTTCAATGACGACTTTGGAACAGTGGGTTAATTACTTTGCTCAAGGACAGAACGACAGATTTTTACCTTGTCAGTTCGGGGATTCAGTCTTGAAACCTTTCGGTTGCAAGTCTAACGCTCGAATCACTAGGATACCCACCACTCTATATTAATGACCATAACACAAATTGGCAGATTTTTTTTGTTTAAATGTTGATAAAGTTTGGAGATGTCCAATGGCACCAGGGGTCTGGGGATCTCTGTAACACAAATGTATGTATTAGGACTCATTATAACCAAATGCATATCTAATGTATAGTTATGAAATTGACAAAAATACTGACGTGTACTGCCATGCAGTTAAATACTATCGCATGCAGAAAACATACATAAAGCAATTAACTGTACTTTCATTCATATTTTTGTCTCACTTAAACAGCAGGTAGATAGATGACTTATCCCCATGAGATGGAAGCATTTAATCTCAAATCAAATCATTTTTTTTCTGTTGCCACACACTTGGTTAGCAGATGTTAATGCGAGTGTAGCGAAATGCTTGTGCTTCTAGTTCCGGCAATGCAGTAATATCCAATGAGTAATCTAACCTAACAATTTCACAACAACTACCTTATACACACAAGTGTAAAGGAATGAATGAGAATATGTACATAAAAAAATATATGAATGAGTGATGGTATAGAATGGCATAGGCAAGATGCAGAGATGGTATAGAGTACAGTATATACATATGAGATGAGTAATGTAGGGTATGTAAACATATAAAAGTGGCATTGTTTAAAGTGGCTAGTGGTACATTACATCAAGATGGCAAGATGCAGTAGATGGTATAGAGTGCAGTATATACATATGAGATGAGTAATGTAGGGTATGTAAACATATAAAAGTGGCATTGTTTAAAGTGGCTAGTGGTACATTACATCAAGATGGCAAGATGCAGTAGATGGTATAGAGTGCAGTATATACATATGAGATGAGTAATGTAGGGTATGTAAACATTATATGAAGTGGCATTGTTTAAAGTGGCTAGTGATACATTTATTACATCAATTTTTCCATTATTAAAGTGGCTCGAGTTGAGTCAGTATGTTGGCAACAGCCACTCAATGTTGTGCAGACCTCACTACCTTCTAGAGAAGCAAATGGTTATGGGTGGGGCAGTTGCCGTACCAGGCGGTGATACAGCCCGACAGGATGCTCTCGATTGTGCATCTGTAAAAGTTTGTGAGTGTTTTTGGCGACAAGCCGAATTTCTTCAGCCCCCTGAGGTTGAAGAGGCGCTGCTGCGCCTTCATCACCACGCTGTCTGTCTGGGTGGACCATTTCAGTTTGTCCGTGATGTGTACGCCGAGGAACTTAAAACTGTCTACCTTCTCCCCTACTGTCCCGTCGATGTGGAAAGTGTGGTGCTCCCTCTTCTGTTTCCTGAAGTCCACGATCATCTCTTATGTTTTGTTGAAGTTGAGTGTGAGGTTATTTTCCTGACACCACTTGATTTCAACATGTTTTTTGTGACTATAATTCCCACCATTAAAAATAATGAAAACAACCACATTTTTGGACTCACATCTGACACCAGCATGACCTGGGCAAGAGTGTCAGTTATGGGTCCCCCTGACCCAGCAACTGCTGAACCTGGGAGCCAGGGTGGTCCAGGCAAGACAGACAGCCCCTACCCCACAATAAACAAAACACACAAAAAATGTACACTTCATTTTGGCCCATTCTACCCCTAACATTCCCATGCATGCAAATGGTCCCCAGTTTGTTGTTGTAATACAGTTTGTGTTCTAAGTCAACATGAATGGTAAAATAAATATAAACTGTTGAAAGATGTCATAAAGGACAAAGTAGCTAAAAATGAACACATCAACTCCTAGGTTAGACAAAATACATCTACTGTAGGAATGCTTTCAGTTCGACATTAGCAAATTCTTCACATGCAAATGGACTTCAAGTGCAAATTGCGTTCCACAGATTCGGACGCTGTGAGCTACTTCAGTCAAGGTTTGGTCTTGAATACAAAAGATTTGTAAAGGGTTCAGGGTTGTTTATATGAGTGACAGGTGTAGGGGACTACTATCTGAACCAGCAAGGATGATGAGGAAAGTGTACCCACCAGAGAAGTGGACCCACCAGGAAAGTCTTCAAGACAGGTTCCCCGAAGAAACCACAAAGGTCTGAAACAAAGAATGTGAAATTGCTAATTATACATCATAGCAGCTATATATGGCCCATAGCCTTCCTTCATTCACAGACAATAGGCACTACTACTTTGTAGCTCAGCCCCCTCAACACCTCCACTACAGTAATATGATTGGCCTAAACTGAACATTTTGGTGTCAACAACTCTGTTCTTGTTGTTGCTTCAGGGTCTTCGCTAGCTGCAATGTGGTTGCAAAACATATTTTGAACAGACTTTTAAAAATGGCCATTAAATGAAAGGGGAGAATGTCGACCACTTCTCATTTTCCATTTGTTTTGTCTTTGTTTCACACACCTGTTTTAATCCCACAATCACCTGTTCATTATTTACCCTCTGTTCCCCACATGGTTTTTGTGAGTGATTGTTTGTTGTATTGTGGTCCGTATTGTGTGGCCCTGTATATTACGTGTGTATATTTTGATTTTTGAGTAAAAGTGTTTTTATTACTCATATCTGCTGTCCTGTGCCTGACTCATCTCACCAGCTACACACAGACGATGTTACGCCTCTCCTGTAAAACTTGTTAATCACAGTTGGGCCCCTCCTCTCCTGTAAAACTACTTAATCCCAGTGGGGCCCCTCTCCTGTAAAACTAGTTCATCACAGAGGGGCTCCTCCTCTCCTTTCAAACTATTTGCTCTGAGTGTCACGATCGTCGTCGGAATGAGACCAAAGGGCAGTGTGGAAATTGTTCATATTTAAAGTTCACAAAAAAAACTCAAACAAAATGACAAACGGAGAATACGAAAGCGGACAGTTCTGTCAGGGAAACAACCTAAACAGAAAACAACACCCCACAAAACCCAAACGGCAAATGACAATTTATATATGATCCCCAATCAGAGACAACGATAGACAGCTGCCTCTGATTGGGAACACACACACACACACACACACACACACACACACACACACACGGCAAAACATCAAAGAAATAGAAAACATAGATTTTCCCACCCGAGTCACACCCTGACTGAACCAAACATAGAGAATAAATAAGGATCTCTAAGGTCAGGGCATGACACTGGGGAATAAACTTTATTATAATAAAGAATTGAACACAAAGAAATGCAGTAAACTGATTCAACTTTATTAACTTAACTTTTATTAAGTTATAATGTAATTATTGTTTTAAGTATAGTGTACCAATTTCTGAGGGAATAATCTCTCTTATTTTCATTTTAATAAACAGAGTAAACTTTGTTATCATATGATTCATGTTTTGCGTACATTGTAACAAGTTTTGTAAATACTCATGTAGTGTTCCTCGGTGGGATGGAATCATGCTTAAAAAAGAGCAGAATTCTTTTCAAATAAGGTCACCAAATACACGTGTCATTCCTGGTAAGTACTTGGGTAGGAAACCGCCTGAAAAAACAAGTGCTGTAATCTTTTTGTCCAGCAGAGTATATACTCTTGTACCATTTCATCATGTAGCAACTGCCTTTTATTTATAGCCATAATAATATGATGTAGCTTCCACCCCATATCACCTGCACGAATACAACCAACTGTTATTGGTACAGAGACCTTGTCCTCCAATCCAGCCTGTTATTGGTACAGAGACCTTGTCCTCCAATCCACGGCAATTAATGTTGTATTTTTTTGCAACTTGCGTTCCACTTGAAGATTCAGATGCCGTGGGCTACTTCAGCCAAGGTTTGGACTTGAATACAAAAGATTTGTAAAGAGTTCAGGGTTGTTTATATGAGTGATAGGTGTAGTGGATTACAAGCTGAACCAGCAAGGATGATGAGGAAAGTGGACCCACCAGAGAAGTGGCCCCACCAGGAAAGTCTTCAAGACAGGTTCCCCCGAAGAAACCACAAAGGTCTGAAACAAAGAATGTGAAATTGCTAATTATACATCATAGCAGCTATATATGGCCCATAGCCTTCCCTTCATTCACAGACAATAGGCACTACTACTTTGTAGCTCAGCCCCCTCAACACCTCCACTACAGTAATATGATTGGCCTAAACTGAACATTTTGGTGTCAACAACTCTGTTCTTGTTGTTGCTTCAGGGTCTTCGCTAGCTGCAATGTGGTTGCAAAACATATTTTGAACAGACTTTTAAAAATGGCCATTAAATGAAAGGGGAGAATGTCGACCACCTCTCATTTTCCATTTGTTTTGTCTTTGTTTCACACACCTGTTTTAATCCCACAATCACCTGTTCATTATTTACCCTCTGTTCCCCACATGGTTTTTGTGAGTGATTGTTTGTTGTATTGTGGTCCGTATTGTGTGGCCCTGTATATTACGTGTGTATATTTTGATTTTTGAGTAAAAGTGTTTTTATTACTCATATCTGCTGTCCTGTGCCTGACTCATCTCACCAGCTACACACAGACGATGTTACGCCTCTCCTGTAAAACTTGTTAATCACAGTTGGGCCCCTCCTCTCCTGTAAAACTAGTTAATCACAGTTGGGCCCCTCCTCTCCTGTAAAACTACTTAATCCCAGTGTGGTCCCTCTCCTGTAAAACTAGTTCATCACAGAGGGGCTCCTCCTCTCCTTTCAAACTATTTGCTCTGAGTGTCATGATCGTCGTCGGAATGAGACCAAAGCGCAGTATGGAAATTGTTCATATTTAAAGTTCACAAAAACACTCAAACAAAATGACAAACGGAGAATACGAAAGCGCACAGTTCTGTCAGGGAAACAACCTAAACAGAAAACAACACCCCACAAAACCCAAACGGCAAATGACAATTTATATATGATCCCCAATCAGAGACAACGATAGACAGCTGCCTCTGATTGGGAACCACACACACACACACACACACACACACACACACACACACACACACACACACACACACACACACACACACACACACACACACACACACACACACACACACACACGGCAAAACATCAAAGAAATAGAAAACATAGATTTTCCCACCCGAGTCACACCCTGACTGAACCAAACATAGAGAATAAATAAGGATCTCTAAGGTCAGGGCATGACACTGGGGGAATAAACTTTATTATAATAAAGAATTGAACACAAAGAAATGCAGTAAACTGATTCAACTTTATTAACTTCACTTTTATTAAGTTATAATGTAATTATTGTTTTAAGTATAGTGTACCAATTTCTGAGGGAATAATCTCTCTTATTTTCATTTTAATAAACAGAGTAAACTTTGTTATCATATGATTCATGTTTTGCGTACATTGTAACAAGTTTTGTAAATACTCATGTAGTGTTCCTCGGTGGGATGGAATCATGCTTAAAAAAGAGCAGAATTCTTTTCAAATAAGGTCACCAAATACACGTGTCATTCCTGGTAAGTACTTGGGTAGGAAACCGCCTGAAAAAACAAGTGCTGTAATCTTTTTGTCCAGCAGAGTATACTCTTGTACCATTTCATCATGTAGCAACTGCCTTTTATTTATAGCCATAATAATATGATGTAGCTTCCACCCCATATCACCTGCACGAATACAACCAACTGTTATTGGTACAGAGACCTTGTCCTCCAATCCAGCTTGTTATTGGTACAGAGACCTTGTCCTCCAATCCACGGCAATTAATGTTGTATTTTTTTGCAACTTGCGTTCCACTTGAAGATTCAGATGCCGTGGGCTACTTCAGCCAAGGTTTGGACTTGAATACAAAGATTTGTAAAGAGTTCAGGGTTGTTTATATGAGTGATAGGTGTAGTGGATTACAAGCTGAACCAGCAAGGATTATGAGGAAAGTGGACCCACCAGAGAAGTGGACCCACCAGGAAAGTCTTCAAGACAGGTTCCCCCGAAGAAACCACAAAGGTCTGAAACAAAGAATGTGAAATTGCTAATTATACATCATAGCAGCTATATATGGCCCATAGCCTTCCCCTTCATTCACAGACAATAGGCACTACTACTTTGTAGCTCAGCCCCCTCAACACCTCCACTACAGTAATATGATTGGCCTAAACTGAACATTTTGGTGTCAACAACTGTTCTTGTTGTTGCTTCAGGGTCTTCGCTAGCTGCAATGTGGTTGCAAAACATATTTTGAACAGACTTTTAAAAATGGCCATTAAATGAAAGGGGAGAATGTCGACCCTCCAGCCGATCAGATGTAGATTGAACTAGGGGTCTGGTGGGCCCGGAGGTCAGCTGAGGCCAGACTGTTCCTTGCCACGTCTAACAGGCTATCAAGAAAGATCTGAAAGATGAATATCAAATGTGAATATTGAATAAAAAGGCAAAATGATAATTTACAGGACATTACTGCCATTAAGTCGCTCTGGATAGCGTCTGCTAAATGACTTAAATGTAATTAATAATAAGTCCACTACCTTTGCCAGTATGTCTTCCAACTTATTGTTTCCAAAAAATGATGGTCGCTTGATGGTTAACTCATGGCACAGACATCGAATGACGGTGGTCCCCTCCTCAAAAGAGCGGAAGGGGAACCAACCATTTCACCACATGTATCTAACAGGGAAGACACAGAGAGCTTGGCATGGACAACATACAGTGCATAAAGTATTCAGACCCCTTGACTTTTTCCA
Source organism: Oncorhynchus masou masou (assembly GCF_036934945.1). NCBI lineage: Eukaryota > Metazoa > Chordata > Actinopteri > Salmoniformes > Salmonidae > Oncorhynchus > Oncorhynchus masou. Next base: position 14,262 of record NW_027009761.1, read on the forward strand.
CATTTTGCTAAGTTACAGCCTTATTCTAAAACTGATTAAATAGTTTTTGCCCTCTTCAATCTACACACAATACTCCATAATGACAAACAAAAACTGTTTTTTACATATTTTTGCACATTTATTTAAAAAAATGAAATATACATTTACATAAGTATTCAGACCCTTTACTCAGTACTTTGTTGATACACCTTAGGCAGCGATTACAGCCTTGAGTCTTCTTGGGTATGACACTACAAGCTTGGCACACCTTTATTTGGGGAGTTTCTCACATTCTTCTCTGCAGATCCTCTCAAGCCATGTCAGGTTGGATGGGGAGTGTCACTACACAGCTATTTTCAGGACTCTCCAGAGATTTTCGATCAGGTTCAAGTCCGGGTTCTGGCTGGGCCACTCATGGACATTCAGAAACTTGTCCCTAAGACACTCCTGCGTTGTATTGGCTGTTGCTTAGGGTTGATGTCCTGTTGGAAGGTGAACCTTTGCCCCAGTCTCAGTTCCTGAGTGCTCTGGACCAGCTTTTCATCAAAGATCTCTCTGCACTTTGCTCCGTTCATCTTTCCCTCATTTCTAACTAGTCTCCCAGTCTCTGCCGCTGACAAACAACTCCACAGCATGATGCTGCCACCAAAATGCTTCACCGTAGCATAGTGCCAGGTTTCCCCCAGACGTGACGTTTGGCATTCAGATCTGAGAGTCCTTTAGGGGTCTTTTGGCAAACGCCAATGGGGGATCATGTGCTTGTACGTCTGGCCACTAAACCATAAATGCCTGATTGGTGGAGTGCTGCAGAGATGGTTGTCCTTCTGGAAGTTTCTCCCATCTCCACAGAGGATTACCGGAGCTCAGTCAGAGTGACAATCAGGTTCTTTGTCACCTCCCTGACCAAGGCCCTTCTCCCCCGATAACTCAGTTAGGCCAGGTGGCCAGCTCTACGAAGAGTCTTGCACTGTCAACTGTGTGACCTTCTATAGACAGGTGTGTGTGCCTCTGATTGGGAACCACACTAGGCAAAAACAACAAAGAAATAGAAAACATAGATTCTCCCACCCGAGTCACACTCCGACCTAACCAAACAAAGAGAATAAATAAGGATCTCTAAGGTCCCCCAAAGGTGCGGACTCCGGCCGCAAACCTGAACCCCACCCCGCTTTAGGCTCCCCCCACTTCAGTGGCGCCTACAGTGCAGGGATCGTCGCCGGGACCTCCAGACCGTAGATAATCGCCGGAGGCTCTGGACTGCAGACTGCCGCTGGGGGCTCTGGACTGCAGATTGCCACTGGAGGCTCCGGACTGGAGACCGTAGCTGGAGGCTCCCGGACTGGGGACCATCGCTGGAGGCTCCGGACTGTGGACCGTCGCTGGAGACTCCGGACCGGGGACCGTCGCTGCAGGCTCCTTGCCATTGATCGTCACTACAGGCTTCGTGCCATGGATCATCACTGGAGGCTTCGTGCCATGGATCATCACTGGAGGCTCCGGGCCATGGATTCTCACTGGAGGCTTCGTGCCATAGACCATCACTACAGGCTCCAGGCCATGGATCATCACTGGAGGCTTCGTGCCATGGATTATCACTGTTGGCTTCATACACGGAGCCGGAACAGGTCTCACCGGACTGAGAAGACGTACTGGAAGCCTGGTGCGTGGAGCAGGCACCGGATACACTGGGCCATGGAGCACTGGAGGTCTCAAGCGTAGAGCTGACACAACCTGTCCTGGCTGGATGGTTACTTTCGCCCAGCAAATGTGGGGCGCTAGCACAGGACGCACTGGGCTGTGCAGACCAGAGACACAGTGCGCAGAGCCGGCGCAGGATATCCTGGGCTGAAGAGACGCACTTGAGGCCAGGAGCGCTGAGCCGGCACCATCCGTCCTGGCTGGATGCCCACTCTAGCCGGGCCAATGCGGGAAGCTGGAATATACCGCACCGGGCTGTGACTGTGCACTGGAGCCATGGTGTGCATCACCGCATAACATGGTATCCGACCGGTCACACAAAAGTCACACACTCCCCACGGTAAGCACGGGGAGTTGGCTCAGGTCTAAACCCTGACTCCGCCAATCTACCCGTGTGCCCCCCAAACACATTTGTTGGGGAGTTGCCTCTCAGGCTTCCGTGCTAGCCGTGACCCCTTGTATGGTTGCTCCCTCCTTGCTGCCTTCGTCTACTCCCATGAGAGGCGATCCCTCCCAGCCAGGATCTCCTCCCACGTCCAGGATCCTTTACCATTCAGGATGTCCTCCCATGTTCATTCCTCCTGAGTTCTGTAACAACTCTCGTGGGTTGAAGATGGAGACCAAGGTGCAGCGTGGTAGCAGTTCATGATTTTTAATAAAACTGAACACCGCAACAAAAATACAAATGAGAAAAAACGAAAGCGCACAGTTCTGTCAGGCAACAAAACAGCTAATAGAAAATAACCCCCCACAAAACCCAAATGGAAAATCACAACTTATATATGATCCCCAATCAGAGACAACGATAGACAGCTGCCTCTGATTGGGAACCACACTAGGAAAAAACAACAAAGAAGTAGAAAACATAGATTCTCCCACCTGAGTCACACCTCGACCTCACCAAACACAGAGAATAAATAAGGATCTCTGGTTGTCAGGACTCCGTCCGCAAAACCTGAACCTATAGGGGAGGGTCTGGGTGGGCATTTCTCCGCGGTGGCGGCTCTGGCAAGGGTCTTAGACCCCGCTCCACCTCTGGCTCGGCACCACTTAGGTGACACTCCCCGCCGACCCTGGACTGGGGACCCTTGTAGCGGGCCCCGGGCAGGAGGGAGACTCTGGCAGCTCCGGGCAGGAGGGAGACTCTGGCAGCTCCGGACAGGAGGGGTACTCTGGCAGCTCCAGACAGTAGGGAGACTCTGGCAGCTCCGGACAGGAGGGAGACTCTGGCAGCTCCGGACAGGAGGAAGACTCTGGCAGCTCCGGACATGAGGGAGACTCTGGCAGCTCTGGACAGGAGGCAGGCACAGGAATCACCAGGCTGGGGAGACACACAGGAGTCCTGGCTCTGGGAGCAGGCACAGGACTCACCGGGCTGGGGAGACATCCAGGAGGCCTCTTCCTTGGCCGAGGCACCGGATACACTGGGCCGTGGAGGCGCACTGGTGGTCTCGAGCGCAGAGCTGGCCCCACCCGTTCTGGCTGGATGCCAGCTTCCAGGGTTGCTGGCACCGAGCACACCAGCCTGTGAATGCTCCGCCTCAACACCGTGAGCATCACCCCATAGCACGGGGCCTGACCAGTCCCATGCTCTCCATGGTAAGCACGGGGAGTTGGCTCAGGTCTGCTTCCTGACTCTGCCACACTCCCCATGTGATCCCCCCAAAAATTGAGGGCTGCCTCTCGGACTTCCTTGCCAGCCGCGTTCCCACATACTGCTGGTTCCTTTCTCCGGCTGCCTCTGCTCTCCTAGCTGCCTCCACCTGTTCCCATGGAAGGCGATTCCTTCCCACCAGGATCTCCTCCCATGTGTAGACTCCCTTGCCGTCCAGAACGTCCTCCCATGTCCAGGAGTCCACCTTACCATGCTGCTTGGTCCGTTGGTGGTGGGAAGTTCTGTCACGGCTGGCTGAAGGACTGGACCAAGGTGCAGCATGGTAAGCGTACATGTTCTCTTTCTTCAAAAATGACGCCGACAAAACGAAGAACAAAAAAAACAAACCGTGAAGCTTTGGGCTATGTGCCCTGAACAAAGTCTAAATTAACTTCCCACAAAACAGGTGGGGGAAAAGGGTACCTAAGTATGGTTCTCAATCAGAGACAACGATAGACAGCTGCCTCTGATTGAGAACCACACCCGGCCAAACACATAGAAATAGAAAATCATAGAACATAGAACGTAGACTACCCACCCAAATCGCACCCTGACCAAACCAAAATAGAGACATAAAACGCTCTCTATGGTCAGGGCGTGACATCTGTTTTACAATTAAACTTTACAGTTTCCTGTCTTTTGAACCCCACATAAAAACCAGCACCCAGACAGCGTTCTTCCACCTCCGCAAAATCTCCAGGCTCCGTCCCTCACTGTCACACTCCAGTACATAAACCCTCATCCATGCCTTTGTTACTTCCAGACTGGACAACTGTAAGACTCTCCTCACCAGATCCCCACCAAACTCATCAATAGACTTGGTTCTGAACTCTGCTGTCAGAATCCACACCCGCACTAGATCAACTGAACACATCAAACCAATCCTCATCCATCTACACTGGCTCCCTGTGCAATCCTGCATGAACTTTAAAACACTCCTCACCTACAAAGCCCTCCATAACCTGGCACCCACCTGCCTCTCTGATCTTCTCCCAGTCTATGCCCCCTCCAGCTGGCCACTCCTCCTCTGCTGGTCTCCTTGTCTCCCCCCATTCCACCTCTCCACCATGGGTGTCTCCTCCCCATTCCATCTTTCCACCATGGGTGCCTGGGCCTTTAGCTCCTATTCCCAACCCTACATCCTTAAACCAAACCCTTACCCTAAACCAACCCTACCACCTTAACAAAACCTTTACCCTAAACCAACTCTACCACCTTAAACCAAAACCTTTTACCTAAACCGGACTTGTAACCTCATCCCAACCCCTCCCTCCTCAATGTATCTGTCCTGTTTTGTCTGGACCTTTGATTTGATATTGTTTCAATTTTATATTGCACTGTTGATTGATGCACTTGATTTTATGACTTTATGTTTCACACTTAATTTTATGTAGGCCTACTTCAATGTAACATTCTTGACTGTCCTAAAAAGGTGTCCACTAAATGTAAATAAATTATTATTATTATTTGTGTATCAGGGGAAAAACACACCAAAAATATGTCTTTGGCCATTTAATATAATTTTTGAAATAATACTCTTACTTTAAAACCCCTTTAAAAAATTATCCAACAGGAAACAGTGTTCTTAGAAATTAGGAATGTGTCATATTTTTCAGACTAAAAAAGGATTACTGTGGAAAGACTCATTATGGAATGGATCGGTGTAAGTGATAGAGCAATTCTCAAAATGTATCATCAGAATGAAAAACCAGCCACGTCGCGGACACCGACTCCTTGCTTCCGGACAAGCTAAACACCTTCTTCGCCCACATTGAGGTTAGCACAGTGCCACCGATGCGGCCCACTATCAAGGACTATGGGCTGTCCTTCTTTGTGGCCTATGTGAGTAAGACATTTAAGCTTGTTAACCCTCGCAAGGCTCCCAACGGCATACCTAGCCTCTCCCTCAGAGCATGCACAGACCAGCTGGCTGGAGTGTTTACGGACATATTCAATCTCTCCCTATCCCAGTCTGCTGTCCCAGCTTGCTGTAAGATGTCCACCATTGTTCCTTTACCCAAGAAAGCAAAGGTAACTCAACTAAATCTCCATCGCCCCAAAGCACTCACTTCTGTCATCATGAGATGCTTTGAGGGGGTAGTTAAGGATCATATCTCCTCTACCTTACCTGATATCCTAGACCCTTTTCGATTTTCTTACCTCCCCGATATATCCACAGATGACGCAATAGTCATTGCACTGCACACTGTCCTATCCCATCTGGACAAGAGGAATACCTATGTAAGAATGCTGTTCATTGACTATAGCTCACCATCCACTATAGTACCCTCCAAGTTCATCACCCTAGGCCTGAGCCATGCCCTGTGCAACTGGGTCCTGGACTTACTTACAGGCCGCCCCCAGGTGGTGAAGGTAGGAAACAACACCTCCACTTCGCTGATCCTCAACACTGGGGCCCCACAAGGGTGCGTGCTCAGCCCTCTGCTGTTCTCCCTGTTCACCCATGACTGCGTTAGCATGCACGCCTCCAACTCATTCATCAAATTTGCATGTTTTCAGACTATACAATAGTAGTAGGCCTGGGACAATAGTAACCATCCTCGACAACATCCGGTGAAATTGCAGAGCACGAAATTCAAAATACAAAAATTTTAATATTCAACATTCATGAAAATACAAGTGTCTTACATTGTTTAAAAGCTTAACTTCTTGTTCATCCAACCGTGTTGTCAGATTTCAAAAAGGCATTGCGGCAAAAGCATACCATACGATTATCTGAGGACAGTGCTCCGCATACACCAACATTAAAAATATTTTCCAAACCAGCAGAGGCGTCACAAAAATCAGAAATAGCGATAAAATAAATCACTTACCTTTGAAGATCTTCCTCTGTTTGCAATCCCAAGGGTTCCAGCTACACAACGAATGGTCACTTTGTTCGATAAAGTCCTTCTTTATATCTCAAAAAGGTCAGTTTATTTGGTGTGTTTGATTCAGCAATCCACCTGTTCCACTCGTTCAACATGCAGACAAAGGAATCCCAAAAGTTACCGGTAAACTTCATCCAAACAAGTCAAACAACGTTTCTAATCAATCCTCAGGTACCCTAATATGTAAAGAAATTACACAATTTAAGATGGAATGTAGTATGTTCAATACCGGAGATAAATACCGAAGTGTGCGCACTCATTCACGAGCGCCGCAAGACTAGAGTCCTAATGAGAGACACCTTGAAAAACTACAACTACTTGCTCATTTTTCAAAAAACAAGCCTGAAACCCTTTCTAAAGACTGTTGACATCTAGTGGAAGCCAATGTAACTGCAATTTGGGAGGAATTCCTTTGAATATCCCATAGACAAGCATTGGAATGGCCTGTGACCTAAAAAAAAAAAAATCTGGATGGATTCTCCTCTGGTTTTTACCTGCCTTGTCAGTTCTGTTATACTCACAGACATTATTTTAACAGTTTTAGAAACTGAGTGTTTTCTATCCAATGCTACCAATTATATGCATATCCTAGCTTCTGGGCCTGAGTAACAGGCAGTTTACTTTGGGCACGTCAGTTATCTGAACTTCCGAATACCGCCCCTTAGCCCACAGAGGTTTTAATAATGTTTACTCATCATATGTATATACTGCATTCTATTCTATAGAATTTTTGTCAAAGCTACTCCGACATTGCTCATCCATATATTGATATATTCCTAATTCCATTCCTTTACTGAAACTTGTGTGTATTATGTATTTGTTGTGAAATTGATGGTTATTACTTGTTAGATAATGCTGCACTGTCGGAACCAGAAGCAGAAGCATTTCACTACACCCGCAATAACGTCTGCTAAACACATGTATGTGACCAATACATTTTGATTTGATATTAAGTCAGTTAAGAACAAATTCTTATTTACAATGATGGCCTACCCCGGCCAAGCCCTAACCCAGAAGAGGCTGGGCCAATTGTGCAATGCCCTATGGGACTCCCAATAACAGCCAGTTGTGATACAGCCTGGAATCAAACCAGGGTCTGTAGTAACGCATTTAGCTCTGAAATGCAGTGCCTTAGACTGCTGCGTTATATCAATAATAAGTGATATCAGTATCGCCGTAGACTGCACCACTGCTGTCATACTTACCTCCAAGCCATTTGGATATTCTTTGGATGCCGACTGAAGTCGCACCATTGGAAGACATAACTTGGAATTTAGCCTACAAAAGCCTATTCATGTGCTTTTCCTGAGATCGAGCAGGAATCTCAGACTCCAGCAGAGATACTGGAGTCTGAGACAGGGTGGACAGGAAGATCATTTCAGTGACTCAACCCATTCAAGTTGTGTACAGCGAAAATCCTGGCACAACGTGGTGCACCCCTCCCAGGGACGGCATGGGAGACAACTAGAAACCCAGTGACTCAGCTTCCAAAATAGAATCAGAGGCAGAGAATCCAAGTGAAGAGAGGGGAGTCAGCCAGGCAGAGACAGCAAGGGTTGTTTGTCACTCCACTGCCTTGTCTTTCACACAGAACACCAGATAAGACAGGATAATTACACCCAATAGGATAGACTGATCCTAGACCCGTGGCCCATAGACTATTGCAGCAGAGATACTGGAGTCTGAGACAGGGTGGACAGAAAGATCATTTCAGTGACTCAACCCATTCAAGTTGTGTACAGCGAAAATCCTGGCACAACGTGGTGCACCCCTCCCAGGTGTTGCTCTATAGGAGAAAGCCCTGCTTCCAGCTGTTTGCTTTGAAATTCTTGGAAGAGTAAGTCCTGCGTATTGTGACCATAATGTATGTGTAGGTATGTACTGCAGGACCAAATTGGAGAGAGTTGGTCCATGTAATGCATTGTTGTTTAGCAGTAACACCTTGAAATCAGCCCTAGCCTTAATAGGATTCCAGTGTAGAGAGGCTAGCACAGGATTAATATGATCACATTTTTGTATTCTAATCAAGATTCTGACTCAACTACACTCTCACAGTTCAAAGACAAGGAGGTGAGTGCCTTTATTATATTTAATCAACTGTTTTGATGTGAAATGTGGAAAGGGAAAGGGCAATATCTCGTCAGTTGTACAACTGAATGCATTCAACTGAAATGTCTCTTCCGCAAAAACCCAACCCTTCTGAATCAGAGTACAGTTGCAAATTGGCAAGAGACACATAGAAACCTTTTTGCCCTTCCTTGAGAAGTCAATTTAGAGAGTCGGAGAGGTAAGATAAACGATTTGATTGAGTTCATTTTTAAGTATGACCTTTCACAGGGTTCAGGTATAAATATAAATGTAATATTTGTTCAAGGTTTAACAATGTGAATACAGAAGAGTAAATGAAGGACTCTTAGATAACATATGATGTTTGTGACACTGTGTCACAATTATTAAAATAAGTAATCTTTCTCATATCTTATTTGTACATACAGCTGAAGTCGGAAGTTTACATACGCCTTAGCCAAATACATTTAAACTTAGTTTTTCACAATTTTTGGCGTTTATTCACAGGAAATTGTCCCTGTTTCAGGTCAGTTAGGATCACCACTTTATTTTAAGAATGTGAAATGTCAGAATAACAGTAGAGAGAATGATTTATTTCAGCTTTAATTACTTTCATCACATTCCCAGTGGGTCAGAAGGTTACATTCACTCAATTAGTATTTGGTAGCATTGCCTTTAAATTGTTTAATGTGGGTCAAACATTTCGGGTAGCCTTCCACAAGCTTACCACAATAAGTTGGGTGAATTTTGGCCCCTTCCTCCTGACAGAGCGGGTGTAACTGAGTAAGGTTTGTAGGCCTTCTTGCTCAAACACGCTTTTTCAGTTCTGACCACAAATTTTTTATAGGATTGAGGTCAGGGCTCTGTGATGGCTATTCCAATACCTTGACTTTGTTGTCCTTAAGCCATTTTGCCACAACTTTGGAAATATGCTTGGGTTCACTGTCCATTTGGAAGACCCATGTGCAGTCAGGAAGCTTTAACTTGTCTTGAGATGTTGCTTCAATACATCCACATCATTTTCCTACCTCATGAAGCCATCTATATTGTGGAGTGCACCAGTCCCTCCTGCAGCAAAGCACCCCAAAACATGTTGCTGCCATGCCTGCGATTCACGGTTGGAATGGTTTTCTTCGGCTTGCAAGCCTCCCCCTTTTTCCTCCAAACATAACGATGGTCATTATGGCCAAAAAGTTATATTTTTGTTTCATCAGACAAGAGGACATTTCTCCAAAAAGTACAATCTTTGTACCCATGTGCAGTTGCAAACCGTAGTCTGGCTTTTTTTTCATGCCGGTTTTGGAGCAGTGGCTTCTTATTTGCTGGGCGATGTCGATATAGGACTTGTTTTACTGTGGATATAGATACTTTTGTTTCCTCCAGCATTTTCACAAGGTCTTTGCTGTTGTTCTGGGATTGATTTGCACTTTTCGCACACCAAATTACGTTAATCTCTAGGAGACAGAAAGCGTCTCCTTCCTGAGCGGTATGACGGCTGCCTGGTCCTATCATGTTTATACATGCATACTATTGTTTGTACAGATGAGTGTGGTACCTTCAGGCGTTTGGAAATTGCTCCCAAGGATTAACCAGACTTGTGGAGGTCTACCATTTTCTTCTGAGGTCTTGGCTGATTTCTTTTGATTTTCCCATGATGTCAAGCATAGAGGCACTGAGTCTGAAGGTAGGCCTTGATATACATCCATGGGTACACCTCCAATTGACTAAAATGATGTCAATTAGCCTAACAGAAACTTCTAAAGCCATGACATAATTTTCTGGAATTTTCCAAGCTGTTTAAAGGCACAGTCAACTTAGTGTATGTAAACTTCTGACCCACTGGAATTGTGATACAGTGAATTGTAAGTGAAATAATCTGTCTGTAAACGATGGTTGGAAAAATTACTTGTGTCATGCACAATGTAGATGTCCTAACTGACTTGCCAAAACTATAGTTTGTTAACAAGACGTTTGTGGATTGGTTGAAAAATGAGTTTTAATGACTCCAACCTAAGTTTATGTAAACTTCCGTCTTCAACTGTATGTAGTATACAGATCCAGGAGTGCATGCTATGCGCATCATTTTGAGCATGAATTTCAGATTCAATTGCATTTATTGTGATTGGATCAGTATGTACAGAAAAGATAAGTTAATATATTCACCGAAATGCAGCAGAGATGTGACCAACCATTTGGTCAGTCATATGTTTCCTTCTTCATCAGACCGTAACAATTTTCTTCTTAGCATTCCAATCAGGTTAATGAGTATTACTAATTAACATAATCAAGAAAACAGTCCACAAATACCTCAGCTGTCACCATAATTGGTGCTTATTTAGTTGTGTTTTATTGTATAATTTTGCAACCATGCTATCTCACAATCTGTACACCATCTGGTGTTCCATTGGGGAAAACATCTCAAATGTGTAATACTGACTTTATCTTATCTTTATCTGATGCTATATTCATACAGATATGGCCTCACCAAAGACAGTTTGGTACTTAAGTGTCCTCTTGGTATTTTGCTCTAGTCTGGAAAAACAAGATTGCTTGGAAACTCCAAATGTAACATCAGAGGTAAGAGGCCAGTAAATATGGACTTAAACTAAAAAAAAAATGTTCACAAGTCAATTTTAAGCAATGTCAGAGAAATACAATATTGTTTGAGCTACATATCTTTAGTTGTATCACTATTAATATAATAGGTTTCAAAACAGATTTGTTTGTTCGTTCCATTGGTGCAACTACAGCATGTATACATTATAATTACACAAACAGCACAGTTGTATAACTGTATCCACATTGTAATAACACTGCACATCCCTGTGTATCTACCATGCCAATACATAGGTCGCAGTTGTAAATGAGAACTTGTTCTCAACTGGCCTACCTGGTTAAAAAAAGGTGAAATAAAAACATATAGGGGAATTTTCTGAGTGTTAAAACACATACTTCATTTGACGCAATGATACAAATCATTTTTTTAAATTAAATCTATCTTTTCCAAGGAATCACCCACTGATGGATCACAAGTTCCTTCAGGAAAAAAGCGAGAGGGTGAGTCAGCTCAAACCTACATGTCTGCCTCCATAATGTGCCTTTAGACACCTTAGAAAATGACAAAAAAATAAATAATTTATGCTCACACAAATCCGAAACGATTAAAACATCATTATTTATCTCACTGCTCTTTGCCATTGGATTTTTGCTGTGTGCAGGATTTTTGCTGCATCCAGGATATTTGCTGTGTGCAGGATATTTGCTGTGTGCAGGATATTTGCTGTGTGCAGGATATTTGCTGTGTGCAGGATATTTGCTGTGTGCAGGATATTTGCTGTGTGCAGGATATTTGCTTTGCAGGATATTTGCTGTGTGCAGGATATTTGCTGTGTGCAGGATATTTGCTGTGTGCAGGATATTTGCTGTGTGCAGGATATTTGCTGTGTGCAGGATATTTGCTGTGTGCAGGATATTTGCTGTGTGCAGGATATTTGCTGTGTGCAGGATATTTGCTGTGTGCAGGATATTTGCTGTGTGCAGGATATTTGCTGTGTGCAGGATATTTGCTGTGTGCAGGATATTTGCTGTGTGCAGGATATTTGCTGTGTGCAGGATATTTGCTGTGTGCAGGATATTTGCTGCATGCATGTTTTAATTCATTTCTTACATTTCTTAAATGCCCAGATAAATCTACCCTGATTTATTTGATATTGACAAATGTTCTACATAAATATTCTGCGGTTGGTGTTTTTTGTAATGATTTAAGTGACCATTGTGCTGTTGTTGCTATTAGAAATACTAAGGTTCCTAAGACAAAACCACTTTTTATTCATAAGAGAAATTTGAAGTGTTTTAATGAGCAGGCTTTTCTCCATGATTTGTTTTATTTTGACTGGAGCAAGATTGAGTTTATCCTTGATGTGGAAACTGCCTGGAAATTTTTTCATTATGTTTTTTTCCAAATAGTAAACAAACACGGTCCATTCCGCAGGTTCAGGGTTAAAGGGCGGGATAATCCATGGTTTTCTTCTGAGCTGTCTTGTATTATTCACGACCGTAATCTACCTTGGGCTAAAGCAAGGAAATCATGTTCTGATGCTGATTGGCTTATTTTTAGGCAGTTACGAAACAAGTGTTATTTTCTTCTCAGGAATGCCAAGTCTGAATATTTTATGTCTGTTACCACTGATAACCTGAATGACTCTACAAAGTTTTGGAAGGCTATGTCTGGTAACAGTAACGTTAATGAATTACCGTCATGTGTTTTGAAGGGATCTGTTGCTGTATATGACAAAACTGAAATGCTGAATTGTTTCAATGAGCACTTTGTATCATCTGGTAAACTGTTTGATTCAGTGTCCTCTGTCTCTGTACAACCCTGTGTGGATGAACCAGTGAGAGCTGGTCAAACGTGTCACTTTTTGCCATTCTCAGTGCAGGTGGTACATACAGCCCTGAAATCCTTAGATCAGAGAAAGCCTGCAGGTCCTGATCTTTGGGATCCCTGCTTTTTAAATATGGCAGCTGATTTCATAGCTGAAGCACTTACATATCTGTTCAATCTAACCCTGGAATGTAATGACATCTGGAAATCAGCATTTGTCCGCTAAACGGGGAGATCCAACTCTTTTAAATAATTATTGGTCAATCTCAAAGCTGTCAACCCTGGTGAAAATACTTGAAACCCTTGTGAGTGAACAGCTAAAATAGTTTTTATTTACTAACTCTATTTGATCAATGTACCAATCGGGCTTCAGGAAGAAGCATAGCACAATTACAGCAGCCATGAAGGTTTTAAATGATATCACTGAAGCCCTTGACAAAAAACAGCACTGTGTCTCACTTTTTATTGATCTCTCTAAGGCTTTTGATACAGTTGAGCATGCTATACTTAGGCAGAGATTGTCGAGTGTAGGTGTTTCAGAGCATGCAGTTGCATGGTTTGCTATCTGTCTGATAGAACTCAGTGCACTCAATTTGATGGGCTTATGACTGTTAAAAACCTCTTAGAGCTAGCCCCTACTTTTTTCAATTTCTGCCTGAAGACATACCCAAATCTAACTGCCTGTAGCTCTGGCCCAGAAGCAAGGATATGCATATTCTTGGTACCATTTGAAAGAAAACTCTCTGACGTTTGTGTAAATGTGAATTGAATGTAGGAGAATATAACACAATAGATCTGGTTTAGATAATACAATACTGGTTTAGATAATACAATGAAAAAAACCATACATTTTTTTTCATTGTTGTATCATCATCTTTAAAATGAACAAGATAAAACAAACATTCAGATAGGATGATTGGGACAATTTCAGTGAAAAATATAAGAGAGCAACAGTACTTGTGCAAAGTTTCAGAATGATAACTTCCAAAATGAGTGTGCGACATGACATTTATCATGAAGTCACCCAGGTGTCCCACACAAGTAGGCCAAATGTACCCAAGTGGCCAAATTGGTGAAGGTATACATTTTGAAACAAATAACTATATACAAAATGTCAAAATGGTATTCTAATACACCCCCTCCCCAAAAAATGGAGAGAAAAAAATATGGGAAAAAATATGAAGAAAAAAATATATACATTTAAAAAATAACATGGGTAACTATTTACACACTTTCAATATTTGGAAGACCCTCAGTCCTCTATCAAATCAAATGTATTTATATAGCCCATCGTACATCAGCTAATATCTCAAAGTGCTGTACAGAAACCCAGCATAAAACCCCAAACAGCAAGCAATGCAGGTGTAGAAGCACGGTGGTTAGGAAAAACTCCCTAGAAAGGCCAAAATTTAGGAAGAAACCTAGAGAGGAACCAGGCTATGAGGGGTGGCCAGTCCTCTTCTGGCTGTGCCGGGTGGAGATTATAACAGAACATGGCCGAGATTTTCAAACGTTCATAGATGACCAGCAGGGTCAAATAATAATCACAGTAGTTGTAGAGGATGCAACAGGACAGCACCTCAAGAGTAAATATGAACAGTTTAGAGTTCCATAGCCGCAGGCAGAACAGTTGAAACTGAAACAGCAGCCAGGCCAGGTGGACTGGGGACAGCAAGGAGTCATCATGCCAGGTAGTCCTGACGCATGGTCCTAGGGCTCAGGTCCTTCTCCGAGAGAGAAAGAGAGAATTAGAGAGAGCGTACTTAAATTCACACAGGACACCGGATAAGACAGAAGAAGTACTCCAGATATAACAAACTGACCCTAGCCCCCCGACACATAAACTACTGCAGCATAAATACTGGAGGCTGAGACAGGAGGGGTCAGGAGACACTGTGGCCCCATCCGATGAGACCCCGGACAGGACCAAAAAGGAAGGATATAACCCCACCCACTTTGCCAAAGCTTGACACAATATTGTGCTGCTGATGCCAAGTGCCATAGCAGTCTCTTTCTGCTGTAAAGCAGAGGGTCACCAAGCATGTGGCACTGGTGATGTGGGACTTCATTTTGAAAAGTACACAGCGACGCCTCCATGCTGTGCCCTTTTGGCCCCGAGGCACATCCATGCCTGCAGAAATAAATTTGGGCAGATGAACACCACTTGTGGCAGGAGCTGGATGAACCAGCTTCAGTGGGGGATGGACACCTTGGCCCTGGGGGCTGCCACTGGAGTCAGTGTCACTATGAAAGAAAATGTTCAGTTAGAATAGTTTCACATATGAGCCCTGTATCAACAGGTATAATAAACATATATATATATATATAGAGAGAGAGAGAGTACAGGGAACATAAGGTTGAATATATTATTATAGACCTGCTAGATCTACTGTCTCTTTTATATTATGACATTTCAGCTAGATCTACTGTCTCTATTATATTATGACAGACCAGCTAGATCTACTGTCTTTATTATATTACAACAGACCAGCTGTATCTACTGTCTCCATATCACTTTGGCCATTGTTGGGCCTGCCCTCCCCTCATTTCATGTGGGTTGGGGTGGGGCGGCAGACACACGCATCTCACATTTCATTACATTACATTTTTATATATTGCTTCTAAAAATAAATCACAAATAATATTTTATATTATTAATTTCAAACAAGGGCATTAGCATGAGAAGAACTTACCAGTCCAAAATGATGTCCTCTCCGTGCAAATAAATATTTCTCCACTTGGGAATCGCTAAATGAATCGTCCTACAACAATCTCTGTCTCACTTTTCCGATCAATTTATTCTAAAATTGTGTGTACATCTGTATATCTAGACTTAGATTTAGCTTTCCCTGACTTAGTCGCCATACTGATTGATATATAAACAGCTTAATATGCGAAACAACGCTGTGCGTAAAAATGCATTGATCCTTCCGGTATGAAACTTCAATAGCGAATGACTCTTTTTACGCTGGAGTTTACTACATGGATTGGTCTTGCAACACACAAACATTACCTATTGCCGTTTACCTCAGCTCATTGGCTGTCTACCCAGCTAGATTTCAAGACGATCAGTGGTCATTGGGTTAAAATACAGTCAATCAACGAAACAGCGGGCAAATCATTAGTGCACAATGATGTCATTACTTGTTGTCTTCAAATCGGTTTCTTTCAGTCAATACGTCCCATGAAATGACCCATCAGGTTTGGTTGTGTTTCAAACAAACCAGTTGATTGCAGTGAAACCAAACATGACTGGAAAAGTCACGTTCTGTGTGGGTATTTACCTCGAATGTGTCGTCGAAAATGGAATAAGACGGAATTCACGACACAAGCGGTTCACAAAATGTTTCGTGTTAGGCTATAAAAACTGATTTTACCAAACAAAAAATCATCGATTGTGTAACAATGAGCATTGGGATTGCAAACAGACGAAGATCATCAAAGGTAAACGATTTATTTTAATGCAGTTTGTGATTTTGTTACGCCTATGCTGGTTGAAATTGTTGTTTTTTATGGGGCTCTATCCTCAGATAATCGCATCATATTCTTTCGCAGTAAATACGCAGTTGGATTAGCAAGATTCTAGGCTTTCGATACATGTGAGACACTTGTAATTTCATGAATGTTTAATATGACTATTTATCTAGCGATCACCGTATGTTGTGGAATTTCAGCCCACTACTGGGTTTCGTGCTCAGAGAGGTTAAATTGTCTGTCTTTAATGGTGTGCCCCAAGGCTCTATACTTGGTCCTCTCTTATTCACTATTTATATAAATTATTTAGACAAAAATGTCCAAAATGCGCAACTTCATTTTTATGCTGATGATACTGTTATTTACTGTTGTGCCTCGTCTCTTACAAAATGCTTTCCAGAACTTGCAAACTGTTTTTTATACTGTTCAACATACCTTGTGTCAATTGAAGCTTATCCTCATTATACTTTTAACCTTAGCAATGATTCTAAGACGACACATTACGCCTAACCAATAGTTCACAGTCATGGCAGTGGTATATCAACTTGCCCAGCTGTTAATCCATCAGCCCATTCTGCTAGTCAAGTCATTCGAGAGAACATGTCCAAAAACTAGACTATCTGGACTGACAAAACTAAACTAATGGTGTTTTCTAAAGCAAGAAATAGACCTCTGAACCTTTCACCTACTACTACCTGTCAGGGCAAGGAGATTGAGGTTGTAACCTCATATAAATATCTTGGAATTTTATTGATGACGGCCTATCTTTTAAATTGCATATTCATCAATTTACAAAAAAATTGAAGCTGAAATTGGGGTTTTATTTTAGGAATAAGCCCTGTTTTTATTTTGAAGCCAGAAGGAGGCTAGTATCAGCTACATTTATGCCTTTACTAGACTATGGGGATATTTTATACGATATGATCTCAGGGTTTGAGATCAATTGACACCCTTTACCATGGAGCTTTGAGATGTATTTTAAACTGCAAAAGCCTTACGCACCACTGCACTTTGTATACCAGGGTTGGCTGGTCTTCTCTAGTCACTCGTAGGATCAGTCACTGGTATACTTTCATTTACAAAGCCATTTTGGGTTTACTATGTTTTTATTTGGGCATTTTTATTGTTCAGAAATGTGGTGGGTATTCTCTTCGTTTCCTGGACTTTATCCTGCTAACTGTTCCAAATGTCTGAACTGAATTTGGTAAAAGAGCTTTTATGTACTCTGCGTCATCGTCTTGGAACACCTTACAAAATACTTTTAATCTGGAAGAACTTGTCCCGATTGGTATTTTTAAATCACTGATGAATGATCCTGAGACTGATTCCCTGACCTGTCAATGTTTTTAATTTGCTGTTTTTGATTTTGTTATACTCTTGTGAATTCTATGGTTTTTACTAGATTACTTGTAGTTTTTCATGTTGTTTGTCTGTCATTTTTTAAATGACTTGGTGCTGCCTATCTTGGCCAGGACGCTCTTGAAAAAGAGATTTTAAATCTCAATGAGCCCTTCCTGGTATTCTCTCAACCAACTTTTCCTGGAATGCTTTTCCAACAGTCTTGAAGGAGTTCCCACATATGCTGAGCACTGTTGGCTGCTTTTCCTTCAGTCTGTGGTCCAACTCATCCTAAACCATCTCAATTGGGTTGAGGTTGGGTGATTGTGGAGGCCAGGTCATCTGATGTAGCAATCCACCACTCTCTTTGGTCAAATAGCACTTACACAGCCTAGAGGTGTGTTGGGTCATTGTCCTGTTGAAAACCAAATGATAGTCCCACAAAGCTCAAACCAGATGGGTGGCGTAACGCTGCAAAATGCTGTGAAAGCCATGCTGGTTACATGAGCCTTGATTTCTAATCAATCAAGACAGTGTTACCAGCAAAGCACCCCCACAAGATGACACCTCCTCCATACTTTACAGTGGGAAATGCAGAGATCATCTGTTCACCTACAGTGCTCTGTGTCTCACATGGACACGACGGTTGGAACCAAAAATCTAAGATATGGACTCATCAGACCAAAGCACAGATTTCCACTAATGACCATTGCTTGTGTTTCTTGGCTCAAGCAAGTCTCTACTTAGTATTGGTGTCCTTTAGTAGTGGTTCCTTGGCATCAATTTGACCATGAATGCCTGATTCATGCAGCCTCCTCTGAACAGTTGATATTGAGATGTGTTTGTTGAACTCTGTGAAGCATTTATTTGGGCTGCAATCTGACTTGCATTTAACTCTAAGGAACATATCCTCTGCAGGAGAGGTAACTCTGGGTCTTCATTTCCTGTGGTTGTCCTCATTAGAGCCAGTTTCATCATAATTTTCCAGATTGACTGACCTTCATGTCTTAAAGGAATGATGGACTGTCGTTTCTCTTTGTTAATTTGAGCTGTTCTTGCCATAATATGGACTTGGTCTTTTACCAAATAGGGCTATCTTCTGTAAACCAACCCTACCTTGTCACAACACATCTGGTTGGCTCAAACGCATTAAGAAGGAAAGAAATTACACAAATTAACTTTTAACAATGCACACCTGTTCATTTAAATGCATTCCAGGTGACTACCTCATGAAGCGTTATGAGTGAATGCCAATAGTTTGCAAAGGCAAAAGGTAGCTACTTTGAAGAATCTCAAATACAAAATGTTTTGATTACTACTTGATTCCACGTGTTATTTCATATGTATTTCATATGTTATATATATCTTCACTATTATTGTATAATGCAGAAAAGTGTAAAAACAAAGAAAAACTCTGGAATGAGTAGGTGTGTCCAAACTTTTAACTGGTACTGTATGTATATTTATTTTTATGGTCCACAAGAATTGCACTTCGGGGACAATAAAGATCTTTTGAATTGAATTGTTTCCACAGTGACAGCAACCCTCATTGAGAAAGTTGGTGAAGTTGAGTTGGACGTCTATAATATTCCACTTGAAGACATACATTACCTAAAGTTCCATGTGAAAAGTGTAACCTACCCCATCCTGATCTCCAGTGTGTTAATTGTAACAGACATAAACATTACTACTGGTAAGAGTTTTTAATTGTTCTTTTTTTTCTTCATTTTATAAAAGGTTCAAGACCTTACAGGGCTCATGTGTTAGTGAAGGGTGTATTTAAAAAACTAACTTGGACGTTGTTGGCATCAGAAGAAAACGTTGTATCTCCATGTTGAGGATAATCAGTCCACTTCCCCTCAATTCACAGAATGCTCCTCAGACCCCAGTGGATTCAGGTGCAGATGTGAGGACCAGTATAGTTGGTCATGTGATCAGTGTTCCTCCGATGGGTCCTGTGGTGAAATCGTTGATGGCAAAACATGTGGATGCCTAAATAACTATCCTTCTGATGGAAAGTTCTGTCAGCCAATCACAAGTAACTATTTGATTCTCACTTCCACTTGGTGTTTGACATTGTACCTGTTGTTGTAGTTGTATGTAGTTGTTTTTGGCAACGTCTCCCAGCTGCGTAATTCTTCTTGGTGACACGTCTTTTACCTAATCCCAACAGATCTTACTGCTTGCCCAAGTCCAACTACTACAGCAGGTATTCCAAGAAGTTACTCAAGCAGTAGATTACATTTACTGAAAATAATAGACATGCTTGTCATGATTTATTCAATTGTAATTTTCCATAGAGCCATCAACCACTTATGGGGAAATTCTTGAAATTGAGTTGGACATGACAGATATTTCAGCTACATTGATAGATGTACTTAGGGCAAGTGTGAGTGGCCTGACCTACCCTGTCCTGATCTCCAATGTGTTAAGTGTAACAGAGGTGAACTTCACTACTGGTAAGAGATTTCTGTTGCTGTTGCTCATTTGAGTTTTAATTCCTTGTGCATTGTAAAATATATTCAACAACTGGTTCAGATATTTTCAAATAGTTGGTCTCACAGATGAGGATGATGTTCAATCCACTCTCCTTTCATTCACAGCATGCTACCCAAACAACACATGCAGATGTGAGGATCAGTATGGTTGGTCATGTGACCAGTGTCTCTCTTATGGGTCCTGTGACAACATCACTGATGACTCCTGTGGATGTATCAAAGCCATTCCTTCTTATGGACCGTTTTGTCAGCCAATCACAAGTAACTGTTTCCTTACCACTTCCACTGTGCTAGTTTAATCAATGTTTATGTATTCGTTCAGCAACATTTAAACTCTAAGCTTACCCCTATCTCCTTTACCACATAGATCTGATGGCTTGTACAACACCGTCTCCAACACCAGGTATGAGACAATTATTCATGACTATTTAATTAACAAACGTTTTTACTGTACTAATTAGAGTCTTACCAAGAGCAACTTGATATAGTGTTATTCATAGTTGTATATTTACTTGAGGCCTACAGCTGAAAGACAAAATCTGTGAAACAGGTTAGAGAACCAGCCATCATCATAATCATCTCACACTTCTCTGCGTCCACAGCTCTGCCAGCAGAAGAGAAAACAGGTACTGGTTTTACACAATAATCTATGTATTTCAAATACATGTAACAGTGTCAAAATCCACTCACCTGTTCAGATGTGATTTTGTTTGGGTTATCTTTTTTACCTTTATTTACCTAGACAAGTCAGTTAAGAACAAATTCTTATTTACCATGACGGCCTAGGAACAGTGGGTTAACTGCCTTGTTCAGGGGCAGAACAACAGATTTTTACCTTGTCAGCTTGGGGATTCAATCTCGCCACCTTTCGGTTACTAGTCCAACACTCTAACCACTAGGCTTCCGAACCACTAGGCTATGTCAGAGTATTACACAATGAACACATTTCGCTTGTGTATGGAAAGTAATTTACGGCTTCAAAAATAGATTCTCTGTTGGTTAATTAAATATATTTAAAAGTCCATGACAAATAACTTGAGCACTCCAACTCCTGCCGTAACAAGTAAGTTCCTTATTCCATGTAGTTACGGTACATAACTACTCTGTTAAACAAAATGTAATCATTCAATGATACACAGCGATGTCAGTAAAGTAAATACTTTTACGCATTAGTGCCAACAACAAAACAGTCCACAGCAAGTTCAACAACTCCAACAACCCCTCCAGTACACGATCAAAGAAACAAATCAATAATGTAATTTCATTGGACCTACGGTATTTCCTTGTGGTATTATTGAGTCGGGCATCACCAATATTCCAGTAACACCAATGTGTTATATATCATGTTTTTATGTTCCACTGTACCTCAGTACCAACATAAAAACACAGAAAGTTCAACAACTCCAACAACACCCTCCTTAATTTGACCTATTTCCTTGTTACATGTTTGAAAGAAGTTGGACATTGCAAAAAACAGTTACTCTAATGTCTTCATTAAATTGTTTTTCTGTTCCACTGTGCCCTAGTGCGAACAAAACAAAACGGTCAAAAGCAACCTCAGTTATACAAATGTGTAATTACATTTTTAACTTCAGTATTCTTATATTTTGTTCTGTTTTTTTTTTAGAAAACACACTGAACCTACAATTTTCTATGGCTATCACCTTTGACTCTAACTTCAATGATGAAAATAATGCCATGTTTAAAGATATTGATCAAACTGTGAGTATACTATATTCCCTCATGCTTATCACAATGTCCATGTGCTGTAATGTAAAGTGTCAACCTGGACTCATGGTTAGATGTAACATAGTAAATGTAAATCGGTCTCACTCCATTTAGTATGACAGATTAAATTTCGTATGGTATGTATTAATTTGTGGATGTCCATTGTAAATTTCGCATGATATGTGACAAATTACAATTTGTTTGATATGTACCAAATGTTCATTTCATGTCCTTTTCAATAATTTATTTTAAATCACTCTTGATCAATAATCATTTCACTGTCTCACACAGATCAAAGTCATATATAAGAGAAACATGCGAGGCTTCATATCAGCAAAGTTAAACAGGTTAAAGTAAGTTTTGCTCCAGTGTTATTACCTCTATTCAATACTTTATCATTTTATATTATTTCATTTCATGTGCTAATAATTTGAATATTCAAATACTAAATGTCACCTTAAATTTCTCAACGTTCAGTTTAATGTATAATTTCAATCCCAATGTAACAAACGTCTTCTTCGTCTGATGATGAGTAGGAAGGATCGGGCCAAAATGCAGCGTTGTAAGTGTCCATGATAATTTATTATATCAGAACACGAGAAAATTAAAAATTAGCAAATTGCAGGAAAGCAATGAAAATCAAAATAGTTCTGTATGGTGAAAACACAGACACAGAAAACAACTACCCACAAACACCAGGTGGGAACAGGCTACCTAAGTATGGTTCTCAATCAGAGACAACGATTGACAGCTGCCTCTGATTGGGAACCATACCAGGCCAAACACATAGAACTATAACACACAGAACAAACATAGAATGCCCACCCCAACTCACGCCCTGACCAAACTACAATAGAGACATCAAAAAGGAACTAAGGTCAGGACGTGACACTCAGGTGATTTTGAGGGATGTATGGGCCATATAATAGTTGCTGCACAAATGTAAAGAATTGAAGGTTGCTGAAATTCTAACAATTTAAACTGTGGTCTAAAATATCCAATATAACAAATACATTTTCAGTATATGCCCCAGAGCCGTGGCGGTTCTAACTTGTATGGCACCCTGGGCGAAACCACCGTTTTCATGATATCATTGATGTGATGTGCAAATGAGCGATAGAAAACTGATTGCGCAAATGTCACCATTCTAAAATGTTGTGCGGGCGACCCGTACCGCCCCGCAAGATGCCGCCCAGGGCGGCTGCCCATATCGTCTATACTTAAATCTGCCACTGCCCCAGAGACAAACGTTTCCCCTCGAAATGAAAAGAACTTGGGGTTGATGTTATACAGTGTATCTATGGGCTATTTTTGCTAATGTACACATGCATGCTATTCATTTGTGAATATGTTTTCTGATATTTCTTTCTCACATGAATAGAAGTGGAAGTGTTATTGCAGATTTTACTGTTATAACAACAATTGTCGATAATGTGGAAATTGCAAAAGCAAAAGCGGATATTGTCTCAACACTTGAGAAAAATATAACATAAGTAAGTACTTGATTAGGTTAGTATTTGGTGGATTTGGTGGACCAAGTTAGTTATTACTTGTCCTGAAATACATTCAAAAAAGTATTTAGATCAGTTTAAACTGTGGCAGCAGTACATGTCAGTTGATTTTAGATGAATTGTTCATTTTTTTGCTTTTCTGGTGTGCATCAAAAATATTGTATCAAGAATTTCGCTTAAATTCGCCTTCATGTAATCCCATAATTCATGACATGTAATCTACAGTTGTAATATCTATAAGATTACAATTATAAATATTGTATCATTTCACAAATCCCATTGTTCTCTAGGGTTTACCTGCTTGAATAATACGATCTTTGGCAGTGGACAAGTGAATGAGATAGTTGTAGCTGACTGCAAATTGGATGAAGTAGGTCAAAAGACTGCTATTTGTCAAGAAAATGGACATTTTTCAGTTCGGGAGAATAACTGTGTCTTAAAAGAAATTGAAAACCTGTTTTTTTTATCTCAGGTAATATGTTAACATAAAAACATTTTCACTGGATATAAAATATACTCTATATAAAAATGGTTTAGTAATGATGGTATTGCTTTGTTACAGTACTGTATATAGTATCAATCCTTATATACACTTGTATTGTTTTTCTTTCATCACTTTAAATCCACACAGGCTTTAGTGGGGACTGGTCTTCCAGTTTTTTGGAAAGACTCTAGCAACAGCACTTTTAACCTCCTGGATAGAATAGTTGCATCACCTGCAACTATTTCTACTATTGTTAATATTCTAAAAAATGTTGCAAATGTGTCCCGAAGTACCCCAATAAACAAACCATTGATGAAGGTATGTTGACATCAACAGTTTCACTTTTATTAGGATTTCAGTAATCCTGTACTAATTCTGATTTCTATCTTGATCTCTAGAATTTCCTGGAAACGGCAGGTGTACTTACTTCCAAAGGAGCAAAGCCTCCTGGGATGTTCTAAACACCAACCTCAACAAAACCGAAAGCTCAGCCTTTCTGGGCACCGTTGAAACAATTTCCAATTTCCTTACCGATGACTTTTTTGACATAGAAACGTCAAGGATTATTTTAAACAAAACCACAGTCAACAACTCAATAAACAACTTATTCAATTTAAACTCATCTGTTCTGATAGACATACGGCATCTGAAGCTTCCTTCAATTCAATCACCATAATAACATTTGACTTCTTTGATAATGTTTTACCTCAGAAAACAGCAGCAGTCTGAACAACAGCCGCCAACACCATCAACGGAAAAGTGGTTCTGGTGAAGGTGAATGGCACAGTCAAGAATGTGACGTTCCGTCTTTGACGTACTGAACAAGACACAAGCCAATCATCAGTGTGTTTTCTGGAACTTCAACTTTTGACGGCCTTGGAGGATGGGATGATAAAGGATGTGAACTGCAGTCTGAAAAAGAATGACACTGTCACCTGTCACTGTAATCATCTGACCTCCTTCTCCATTTTGATGTCGCCTTCCATTCCAGCTGTTGGGTGTGACGCTTGGAACTTATCACTTACATTGAGTTGGCATATCAATGGGTTGCTTGGTCGTGTGTCTCATCATTGAGATGTTGGTATGGAATGCTGTGACTGGAAACAACACATCTATGGCTCATGTCTCTATAGTGAACATCGCTCGGCTTCCCTTCTGATTGCTAACATTTGGTTCATTATTGGTGCAGCAATTTCCGAAAATGAAAAAAAGATCTTGTTGCGTGTTCCACAGCAACATTTTTCATCCACTTTTTCTACCTGGCTCTGTTTTTCTGGATGTTTGGTCTCAGGCCTTTTGCTGCTCTACCGGACTGTCATGGTGTTCTCTCACATGTCTAAACCAGCAATGTTGGCCATCAGTTTTTCTTTGGGCTATGGAGCTCCCCTCATCATTGCTGTCATAACTATCGCAGTGGACAGCCCTAGGGAAACAATACATCAGAGATAATGATGGGGTTTGCTGGCTCAACTGGAAAGATTCAAACGCCCCTTCTGGCTTTTGTGATCCCTGCCCTGACCATAGTGGTCATCAACCTTTTGATCCTGATTGTGGTTCTGTTCAAAATGCTGAGGAGAGGTGGAGGGATGTTACTCAGCCAGATGAGAGAAATGTTTTGGTGGTCATCGCCAGGTGTCATAATATTTGACTCCTTTCTTTGGTACTACCTGGGACTAGGAGTAGGGAACCATGACTACACCAAACAATCGAGGAATCCATATTAAAGTTTCAGTAAATCTTCAATTCATTACAGGTATTTAACTCAGCTAAATAACACTAGTAAATAACTGGTCCTCTGTTAAGTGCAATTGACTTGAAAGATGTTTTCTTTAAATGCATTATTCCTCGACTAGCATGTTATACTAAGTTAAGATTTGGATGAATGTTTACAATTAAATATATACTGAATTTGGTATAGTAATTCCATCCCTTCACCATGTTATCATTCAGGGTTTGTTCATCTTGGTATTTGGAACACTTTGACAAAAGGTATGTTCTATGACCCACATACTGATACCTCTCATATTATGTATTGTAATGTGCTTTGTAATGACAATTAATATATTTGATGAACTCCTTTGTCTGTGCTTTCAGATCCGGGAAGCTCTGACAGGAAGGTCACAAGTGTCCTCCAACCGC